>NW_006263566.1:143447-150697 GCF_000469605.1 Apis dorsata
ATCACCATCGTTTGCAGACACGAACATTCAACTTTGGGATCTAAAATATACAATAAGAAATATATATATTGAGAAATGGTACCTTTTATGGAACAGCCGTCAAAATAAAAAGGTAAAACGCTTTGTGTCACGTATGAAATATCGTTTCTATTTAGGGTTTATCCTATTGTGACTTGATGGTTCGACGGTTCGTTAGAGTCGTTTAACGATTAAGTAGCCTAGCCAGGGGTGAAATATATTTGTCCTACCGGTGACGTGAATTATCTGCAGCGGAAGCATCATCGTGGGAATCGATTATGGTATGTGTAAAAGGTGTGCCGTCTCTCGAGATCGTGTACGTTGTCGAGGATTAATTTATGGCACTTTAGAGGTACGTGATGGAGTTTTGTTCGGGATTAACGGTTTGTTGGTGTTTTGGTTTTGTTGTGGTGGGAAAAGTTAATGCGATTGATTCGAGAAGGGTATACACGTGTGGAGTTTAATAAGTTTTCGATTATTAGATTAATATTTTTCTTCCGAATGTATACTTTGTGATAATTTGTGATTAAAATAGTACAGACTTTGAGTTAAAAAAATTAATTTTCGGAAAATTTCAAGAATTCTTATTAAAGAATCTTTTATTCTTATTCAGAGAAAATTTCGTTTCTTCGAATTAACAAAATCCATCGTATAATTTCTTCTAAAATATAGA
Source organism: Apis dorsata (assembly GCF_000469605.1). Lineage (NCBI taxonomy): Eukaryota > Metazoa > Arthropoda > Insecta > Hymenoptera > Apidae > Apis > Apis dorsata. The sequence goes on from NW_006263566.1 coordinate 144,139, forward strand.
TATCACCAAATAGAGTTTATAATGTGCAAATGTTTAGACGATTATTAAAAATTATTGGAAATATCTTTTTCTTGAAAATAGATATTCGGAAAAATTAGTCGGCCAATGCGTCTCAAAAAATTCTTTAATTTCCCGAGAAAGGGACTTCCCCCTTGATGTTTCATGTAGAAGATCCCACGCGAGTAAAAATGTCTCAGGACGCATTATCGCGTCACAATGGGAACAGGCCGGACCAAGCGTAGATTTACGAAAAGATTTTTCAAAAGCTGCCGCGTTCCCTGTTTTTGAACGAGGACAATAAAGAGAGGGATGGCAATAATGGCGGAGATCCGAGAGAGTGCGCCGTATTACCATAAGAATAAGAACGCCTGTCACCGGTGTCAAAATACGAGCGATTTCGAGACAGGCGGGAATGTTGCTTTGAAGAACATTTTTTTTCCCCTTCGTATTCTTAATTCATTTTTTAAAGCCAATAATTCGATCGTGCAATGGATTATTTTAATTTTTAATTGATGAATGGGATCGAGAATGATAGAGAATGTTTATGGAAAATTTTTGAGTTAAGAGAATAAAGGAGATATAATAGTGAAAGATATTTGAAAATGATGATGATGATGAATTGTTAAGAAGTTTGAATTCATTACTAATGAATTTTTCATTTATCTTATATCATTATTTATTTACTTCAAACGGAGAATCGAATGATATGAAAATTCCATTTTTGAAAAATTGAGATATTTATTGCAATTCGATATTTACTTTTTCAATTTCTTTTATCTAAATTTTTATTTTCAAAAATTAAGATCCATAAATAATTGATTCATCGTTCGAATGGAATGAAAAGAAAAAAAAAATTTCATTACAAATTCTTTCCTTAATTCATAAAATTAAGTCAGTAAGCAAATTCATTAAGGCTTTCCGTTCTACGACAAAGATTCCCTTTGTAACCTCGTTTTCCTATAAACACTCCCCTCCTCTCCTTCTTCTTCAGAAGAAGATGCAGAAAGAAGAAGGACGCGTGACGGAGAAAAATGGGATTTCTAAAGAAGGCACGGGAGGAAGCATCTCTGACAAGGCCTACAATACCACGCGAGACGCCCTGCTGGATTTATGCGCGTGTCAAAGCCTTGGTATGCACGCGCGAGACTGCACGCTGCACACGTGCAACGCGCGAGAAATGGAAAATTCTGACGGCGTTCCATGGACAAATGCACGCTCTGATGGGAGGCATTGGGGTTGGACCGGCCCCCAGTCTTTTGCTTAAACTTTCCGCCATTTAAACTTTCGGATATTCGCCGGCCGTGTTATCATCCTTTAGTGTAACATGCTTTTAGACATTATACCGTGTCCTTTGGAACAGATATGCTTTTTAGACTTTATAGTAAGTGTGGCAAGATTCATCGTTGACGAGTCTTACCCACTTTCTTCTTCCATTAAAATTTTAATTCCAGTACGTAATCTTTGATTTATATCGTATATGCATCGTTGTTTTTTAAATTATCGATAATTGTGGAAAAATGTTTCAAAATTGTATCGAAGATCGAATAATGTAAAACAATGATTGTTTTAAGATTTTTGGATATGATTATGTATTTATTAAATTTAATTCTTTTAATTGATTGAGATAGTTTAGCTTTGATATTTTTTAGCTGATTTATATTTATTATAATTTAAATACTTTAAATTTTATATATGTATTATTATATATTACGATATAAAAGTTTCTAAATTTGATTCGTAGGTTTTTTAGAGTTTTTTATTTTTGATATTATTGGTTGGAACACTAAAAAATGAAATAGTTTGAATTCCATATAATAATGTTTAAGTTAAATTAAATGCAGTGGATATCGTTTGATCACGTGCTTTTGATATTTATGTATAGGTTTATATTTGTAGATTTGAATTGTAAATATTGTATACGTGAGATAGGTCCAATATGTCGTCGTATCGGCAATTGTAAATTTGAATTGTAGATATTTGAATTCAATTTTTACCTCTGGCCGTTAGATTCAATATATATGGCCGTATCTACATTGAATTGTAGATATTCAGAATTCTGTCAATTCATCTTTTGGTGTTAATTGGTAAATATTATTCTTGCGCGAATTATTGATTGAAGTTATTTCTGAAATTGCGATTGTATTTATATTTTATATTTTACTTTCTATATTTGATATTAACGAATATAAACAAATATCAAATAAAAACAAAATAAATTTTTTCAAGATATTTTATATTTTATTAAAATTAAATTTTAATTTAAAAATTCCATGTATAGAATTCTTCATGTTCACATTCTATGAAAGATCTAAATTTTTTACAAATAATTAAATTACAAATTGATTTTATAAGCAAAAAACACAAATTCATCAAAATTTAATACTCGAACAACGAGATCTTCTTCGATATTTGTTCGATATTCTTTTTATTTATCATTCAAAAAATAACAACACGCCATATCATTCGGCTTTTTTTCCTACTGAGCGTAATATACATATAGGATGTTAAAATATTTATGGAGCAAGATCAATTCTAGTGACAGCAAAACAAAAAAATCAATTAAGATTCATTTAACATAAGATTATTTAATATTATTTATATTAATAGTATTAAGTTAAAAGAAATCGAAGAATTCACTTTGTCTTTGTCATCTTGCTCTATCTTCATTTATCTGCTTCGTCTAATACAAACTTCAATTGATAATAACACAAATAATAAATAATTTCAAATCGATATATTTTTCTACATCAACTTTTTTATTTGTTTCAGGATCTTTTAAAGATACATCTCAGGATTATACAACATAGGATAACACCCTGTATGCAGAGTTTACGTTCGAAGAGAATAAACGAAACATTTGTAACCGGAACAAAGAGACGAATCATGAAAGAGAGAAAACAATGACACGAAGATTTCATTCGTAATCCACGAGCTGGCTTTCAATGAAATAACTTCGACTGACTCGTTTCTCCGCAAGGCCTTTTCTCTATCTTCTCTCATTATACAAGGTGTCCTCTGAAATTCAAATCTCCCGTTTCATATTAGAAGAAATTTTTTTTTATTTATTTTATAGAATATGAAATTAAATTTTGCAAATAAATATCTCGTCGATTTTCAATTTCAATTTTAGATTAAATCTTTGATTAAATCTTTTCCAAAAAAAAGAAGAGGAAGATATTTAAAGTATACAATTGATGATCCAGAAAGATTTCCTCTATGAAAAGCTAGTAAAGTTATTATTGATCTTCACTAACAATATTATTGCTATTAAATGGAATTAGATTTTATTCATTTCTTTTGCAAATCGAAATATAAACTTATTCTAATTCGAATTAAATTGATATATGTTAATTTATTTGCTAAAGATGATTATTTTTAGCAAATATTTTCCATGTCTCTACAAATGATCATTTTTTAATCTGTAAGGAATTGTGATGGAAATGTGATGATGGAATAAATCTTTTATTTTCGAAATCCTGTATAATTTTTTTTTTTTCATTTTTTTCAATTTTAATTCAAAAAAAGAGTGAGATAAAAAGAAACATTTTAAAAATACAACATCTATATTTAAAATAAGCTATTATTTCTAACTAATTAAAAATAGTTTGAGCACAGTGCTGTCTGTTTAACTTATTTACGTTGATACATTAACAGTGAAACATGTTGGTGGATAGAAGATGAAAAGACAATTTCTAACCGATTTCCTCTAAGACAACTTCTTTCATGTGCGGACCACGTTTCACCGATTTTATGTTTAATTTCGTGTCGTTCGTTACGTGATCCACATCTTTCTGTCTTTCCACGATCTTCCATTTCCTCTGGAGAAAATAGCCATTATTTAGAGACACGTCGCGTGTTAACGCGACAATTCAAAGCACATGAAATTTTATACGCTTAATTAAGAAATGACTAGTTTTATGAGCTTAATAAATCAAGATTCTTTGAAAATTAGGATTTTTGATAAAGAAATTTCAGATGAAAATTAAAGTATTTTTCATCGTTAAAAAAAAATATTATCTTAAAATTATCAATATTATATTATATTTATTTATATTGTATTTCAGTATTATAAATGATAATCTAGTTGATCTTTAAGTGTTTTCTATCTAGATTTTTTGGAAACGAATTTACGCAGCTATAAGACAATTTCTTAGAGGTAGAAAGCGATTTTTGATGGCTTTAGGATAAGTTTGATACTTCTTTGACATCTTGAACAAGGAATTGCTTTTTGTCTCCTGGTTTCTGGACTCCGAAACTCTTGAAACTTGAACAGTTATTGACAGATCGATATTTGGTGAGCACTCAAATTTTTATTTCTATTTAGAATTAATTTTTTATTATTCAAATATTTAATATGAATATTTACTTTAAATTCTAGAAATCTTTTTTTAATTTTTTTGTTAAGTATAGAATATCAAAACTAAATTAATTAAATATTGATATAATATAAAAATACTTTTATAATATTTTTATACATTTATATAACTTCAACACATCGTTTATTATTTCACAAATTACTAAATTCCAAATTTAAGAAAAAAAAGTCACAAGAAAAATCTCATACTGCACCATACAAATAAACATAGTAAACGAGTAAAATTAAAATTAAATTAAAATCCTTACTTTACGAATTCAACTCCAAAAGTCAAATAACCATAAAACCTTAAAAAGTCCTTAAAAAGTCAAATCTCTCCAAAGTCTTCTCTCCAAATCTATCCTTTTCGCAAAGTATATTAAAAGAACAAACAGTTTCCAGTCAACTTACTCCTTCGTTCCTTATCACCTTATCACACTCCCTTCGTTTAATTAATCTCCGCATCCAAAATTCAACCCCCATCTTTTCAGCCTCTCCTATCTCCATCGCATCGAAATGGTCCGCCCACCGGAGTCCAGAAGCTGGAAACGTGCGTGCAAAACTTAACCACCACGATAAATTCACTATCTTGATCGGGATTAAAGAGTCCGTGACAGGCGGAAGAATTCGCGTGCCGAGCCGCGACAAAATCCAGCCGAGGCCGAAGGTGGTTGTCGCGGAAACGTGTCGCGAGAGCCACCGTCGACATATTTCCAACCGGTGAAACACGGCAACGTTCGTTATCGCGGCGCATATTGGACGCATTATTCAGACGATGTGGTCGGGGGTTGTGGTACGAGTGTGTTGCGTGCGGCGACCTGTGTGAGGAGATCGCCGCGGACCGCCTGCGGTGAACACGGAAATCCGCTCGCCCCAGCGGTCTTCCCTCCTACTCCTCTTCTTCCGAGAAAAAAAGAGAAGGGATCGAAGAAATAAAAGTGAGAAAAAAAACTGTGGCGATGGAGGAGTGGCTTTGAGGATTCTCAGGATAGTTTTGGAGAATTTTTAAAATCGTTGAATTTCGTTTATGAGTGAAAAGGCGTGGAGGAAAGATGATGGAATTGACTTTGAGAATTTTTATTTATTTAAATTGAAAAAGTATTGTGAGAAAAAATGTAATAATGGAATTGAGGATTTGATGAGAAATGAATTCGGGAAAGAATTTTGAAATGAAATGTGAAAAAGGTAATAACAGGGAGAAATGGGAGTTTTAGAAAATTTTTGTTTGAGACGTAGATGAATGATTTAGAAGAAGAATTATAGCGAAATTAATATTATCGCGATGTCTTCTCCAGATATCTACAAATTTACTTACTATTTTTAAGATAACGAAGATTAAATATTATGCGAATGAAAATAAAAGATGGCAATGAGTTAATCAATCACGTTATTCACCGATCAATTGTAATTATATTTACAAGCATGTTGGAGTAAAACTAAAGGTGTAGCAAACGCGCGCAAAGTTGGTTATTAATCACTATTTAGTCGGGTCTCTATCAGTGAAAGTGATCAGTTTCAGGCAACAGTAATCAATCATTGGTCAGTTTAGTCGAGACAATATCTCTCGAAACAATCGAACTTCAGGCTGAAATGGTCATTTATTAACCGACGTTTAGTCCAGTCAAGATCTCTTAAAGCAATCAATTTTTTGACATTTCGCAGTCAATTAATATGAAAACTATAGAAATTCACTTCGTGTCGATCAATACAATTTAATTTTAATAAATACTTAAATTAACGTGTTTTAAAACGATTCATACGTTAAATTATCCTTTCTTTATTTTATAATAATTTGAAAAAAATTTTCTTAATAAAACAATTATAAATATATACTTCATAAAGAATCAATATATTTTTATATATAGAAATATTTTTATATATATATTTTACATATAACATATTTTTATATATAGAAATTAAACTTCTTATATATTCAATATTTTATACAATTTATACAATATTTTCAAACACCTTGAAAGAGATGAAAATTGAAAAAAATAATCGCGTAACGGGAACTTTAGCAAAAACGATAAAAAATATTAACGCGACATGAAGGCGGTTATATACAACATATACAAACGCATATAAGGCTAATAGATACAAACAAAGACCCTATGTTTTCGACGAAAAGCAGAAGGGTGGTTTTTTTTCCACCGGCGCGACATTAATCTTAAATTCTTAAGTGAAAAACAATGATTAATGGGC
>NW_006263566.1:150732-151626 GCF_000469605.1 Apis dorsata
GTGTTCGCGCGCGTCCGTGCTAATAAAGCGATCACGATGAAGAGAAATATCTAGCGTTGCTGGTGGCGTGCACCCCTGCCGTGGTGAAAATAAATGCTGGCTGATATAGAGTAACCTCCTTCACCCCTTGCTATACCTCTTAACTTAAATTGTTTCTCTTTATTCCTTTCCAAGGGAGCGCAAATTGTTCCCCTTTTCTTTTTGCAAGCCTGCGTGTGAAATATATTGTGCACGCTGCGTTTCTCGGTGTACGTGTACAACAATTCTATTTTGCTTCTATTATATTCAGTTGCTAAGGTGTGCGCTTTGAAGAAAGCGTTGTGTTTGAAAGTTAAATTAAAATGATGAATTGTTCATGGCAGGTGGGTAACAGGACATTGTTAGTTGAACGTTTCGTTTCTGGAAATACGAAGAAATAAGAATAGAAAATAGATTTGAAAACAAAAGTGTGTAATATAATATTTATATTAACATATTTAAAATTACGTATTAATAGTTCAAAATATAATGAAAAATAACTATCGTTTTAACTATTTATGTGTTGTTGTATTGTTTTTTTAAGAGAGATCAATTATTTACAAATCGTTTGTAATAAATATAAAATTATTTATTACAAATACCCTATTTCTAAGGATTTCGAAGAAAATCTAAATTCAAATTCGATTTAACAATTTATATACACAATCGTATACATTGCATTATCTGATTTAATAACAAAAATACACAATATACAATTCACAACATTCGATTATTATTCCACCATCAGGCGGAGGAAGAACGTCTAATCAAGCAACGAAGTTGTTGGAATACACGATTGAAATTTGATAAAGCCTTCGATTGCTGTACAAAATCATCGTTTGCGCTTTTGTGTGCAAAAAAAAAAAAAAGAAAAAA
>NW_006263566.1:151944-160186 GCF_000469605.1 Apis dorsata
ATGCGTGGTGTACACGTGCTCGTATCTCGATTTCTATGGCTCAAACAGGAAACGGTGCTTGGCTGGATATCGATTAAACCGCGATTCTCGCCCGTTAATTCCTAACTCCAATCCGATATCGAGTTCGTTCGTAATTACTTCAATTAAATCAAACGAAAGACAGCTCGCCTACTGTACAAGCTGGCAAACGAGCTCGTAACCGAAAACTCGATTCGTCCCTCTCTCTCCCTCCCTCCCTCCCCGTTAATTAGTAGGCACTGCTGAATACGCGTCGAAAAGTGTTTTCCGCCGGATAAACCCTATTTCATCTCTATTCTCGTCGCACCTGTGACGCGCCTTTGACGGGATGGGACATCACTTTGCGAACGATCAATCGAATTCTCGCTACTTCACAATTGTGGTGTGCACGGATCGTTTCTTGCCCCTTTCTTCTCTTCTGCCTCGTTTCGAATTCTTTTCTCTAATTTGGGACTGGGCTTGGAGCGCTGAATCCTCTTTATCTCTGATCGCTCTTCTGATATTAAAGTGAAATATGGATGAAAGTGAAATAGGAAGCTATAGATATTTTATTTGGTTTATTTTGTATTCTTTCTTTGCCTATTCTATTCGTTATTTGTTATATATTATTTTATCATTATTTTACTATTTATTATATATTTTATTTTGCGTTTTTAATTTATGTTTTTTAATAATCTTGATATATTTAATGATTTTGTTTTCAATCTTTTTATTTTACGTTTATAATTTGTTATTTTCTATTTTTTATTTATTCTTATTTCATATTAGTCTTCTCTGTGTATTTTCTTTGTATTTTTACTTTTTATTTCTCTACAAAGAGCCTTTTCTTTTTATTCATCTCAGAAATCAGAGTTAACCTTTAAATCCTCCACCCTATTTAATCTGTAACCTTGTCTTCCTTTTTCCCCCTATTTCCTACCTTAGATGTGTCTTTTCTCCGGTACTCGACCCGCTTTCTCTATACTTCTTTAGTTTTAACTTTCTGATACCACGAATTATTTTTTTTCCCGCTTTATCAATCTCTTTTTTATTTCCTTGATGCAATCTTTGCTGTTTTAATGTTCTTTCTTACGTAATTTCTCAATGTTTCCTCTTTATTTTCCTTATCCTTTTAACAATATTTTTTTATTTAATCTTACTTCAGTTTATATAAGTCTTCAATTTATTTTTTATTCACTTATATTTGTTTTGTCATTATGCTTTTTCTAAAATTAAAATTTTTTAGAAATTCTTCAAAATATTATCTTATTTTGTTCGTTTTTTATAATTACACATTGCTGGTATTCATTATTTCTTTCCATTTAAAAAGTTTCCTCTCATTTTCATAATTTACACCGTTTTCTCTTTGTCTTTCATTTATGTTTCCTTTGTATCTTTCTTAGTTACTCCTTTTTTTACAATTTTTTTCATAGTTTTCTTATCTCTGAACGCATGTTTCATTTATTTCTTTAACAGAAAAGAAATATAATACAAGCGCACTTTTCTCTTCTCCTTTTTTCTATACGATAAACTCTTTTTTTTAATTAAATTATAATAATGCAACAAATGTTATATATAATAATAATATTTATTACACACAGTCCTCAAATCACTAATGCTCTAAATGATACGAGATTTGTAAACAGTTAATTAATTATTCAATTTATTTTGTCAAAAAATTACTGTACTGTATTAATACCGTATAAATACCGTATAAATTATTATAATCTGATATAATGAAATAAGATATTTATAAATTGTATCGAGAATGGTGATAATATTTAAATTCATTAAGTTCTCCTCGATTGTATCGGCCATTTCGTCGAATCGATATTCTTATTAATTTGTTCCAATTAATAGAGTTATCTCTTATTTAATCTTTTCCAGTTTTCAAACGAATATAATATAACAATTGAAAAATCAAACTTATCAAAAAATCTGTCTCGATTTTTATCAACAAATTTTTATTTTACTAAAATACAAGATACATTTTTATTAAACATATATTAATTTATTACTATTATATCATTTTGCGAAACTCTCTCCCTGTTATATTACCATTGCACACAAATCAACATGACGAAAAACCAAAATATTCGAATTTGTTCAAATTCCAAAATAGGTAGAATAATGAATTCGAATTCCAAAACAGAAATGTGTCCGCGCGATTTCCAAAAATATACAAATATTGCATGGCAATCATGCATGTGGAATAGTGAACATCGCTAAATTTCGAAAAAAACCTTCTCTCGGAACAGAATCAACCACCTTTCACGAATTAATCCACGAATTCACATACAAATTCATATATTATAACAAATGCAATTCAATTTGACATCCGACGATTTAATTATTCCGACAATGTCACCGTCGTGCTCGTTCTATCTTTTTCTCATACTTCTTTTGCACTTCGCACTCGTCGTCGCCATCTTTCTCTTTCCCATTTCGATCTCATTCTAACCTATCTTGACAATGACATAATTGTTTCGCGGCAGGAAAGGCTCGCGAGACCGTAAGTAATTCCAGTCAAATTAGCAAAGCCAGGGGGGAGGACGAGGAAGAGGGGGAAGGAGAGAGGAAGAAAAGTGAGGTTCTTGGTGTCGATCGCAAATTAACTCGGCCTAATTAATGGCTCACTTATCCAATCCTTAGGCACAGACTTCGACCATCCGTTCAACGATCAAGGCGAAAGAACATGCCGATATTCTGGTTTCGTGTAACCGCCCTCTTTCTTTCTCTGTCTTTCGAGTAAACGTGAAATTGACAAAGGGAAGTGTCTTGAGGAGAGGTGGATTCTTGCGTGAACATGCGTTTAATTTTACTTCGATCGAGTGCTTGGAATTGGGGAAAGGGGAAGGAAAAAAAATAAGAATTGTACGATTATTTTCGCATGGTTGAAATAATTTGACTTTGATATATTTATAAATTAAAAAGTGCAAATTTTTAAATAAAATAATGTTTCAAATAATTAAATTTTTAACTTTAACTTAATTTTTTATAATTCAATATATATTTCAAAGTCACGATATTGTACATAATAAGAACATAACACTAAAACAAACATAAATGTTGAAAAACAAATACTTGTATTGTTTATGCATATATCTCTGAATATTTCTATCTTGTATACAAATCTTATCTTTTATTTTGTCTAAAAATAACGAATATATAAAGTTAGTATATGAATATTTATCTTCGATCTTGGCTATGACTACGAGAAAACCTTTGATTATCCTCGAGAAAAAAGAAAAAAAGAAAAAAAAAACACTCGTGTCCCAGCCCTCGACGAAATTTCAATAAACGTCGCGCAAAGCCGAGCGCGGCATCCGGTCATTAACCCGACATTGCTCAGCCAATTTCTCGCCACTTCTCCCCTTCCTCCTTTCCACCTGTACGAGCGGCTAGGCAAAAGTAGAGAGAGAGAGAAATCGATTGAAAACCTTCTTTTTTTCCCGCAGGAGAGAAGTCGAAAACCTGGAGAAGGAACTGCGATAATCGGCGGAAACCGACTCGTTCTCTGTTCCAAGCAGAAAGGGGTGGCGAGGGAATGGATGGACGAATTCATGGATAGCGCAAGGGTGATGAGGGTGGAGCGTTCGGTTGTTTCACATCAAAGGGACGTTTTGTCCCGCGCTTGGATTTGCACGGTGACCGAAGGGGATGATTCGCCACAGTGCGTGAGAGCATATAGAATTGCCAGTAGGAGGGAGAAAATGGAGGAGATGAGAAAGAGAAGATCCGTGTGAGAGATTTTTTTTTGAAGGGATGCTGGATCCGAGGAAAGGCAGAGAATTTGAGTATTTATGCTCGAAGAGAAAAGCATAGAAGGAAATGATTTTTATATTTTATTATGAAAAAGTGTATTATTGTAAAAATATGGATTAGAATTTATTAATCATTTTTATCAAATTGTTGTAGAAGTAGAGTTTCAAAGTATTGTTATTTCGTGGGAAGACGATCGAATTAACAAAGTAATTTATTAAGTAAAATAAATAAAGATAAATAATATATGCTAATTAAAAAATTCTTATAAAATTCTTATGATTCAATATATTTCTAATAATTCAACAATAATTCAACAATATCCTCCGTTTCACAAAATTTAAAATAAAATTATCACGTGTATATGATACAATATAACAATAATGTGTATATAAAAAAATTTGTAAATTAACTGTAAACTTAACATTTTCGAACAATACCGACTTCAACAACTCAACCTACCCTAAGAAAAAGAAATCTCTTTTTCCATAAATTCAAACAGCTATCTCATTACTCCCAAACTATACCGTTTAGATTGTACTACAGGGATTAAAACCAAGATTCAAAATATCGCGGAAGAATTTTCTTCCCAAGGACGATACACTCGAACCCCATTAACCAGTCACGATTTATAATTAAAATTCTAGCCGCGGCGTGGTAGACGGCCTTATCGGTGAGGTGCAGCCACGAAACGTTTTATTTCAGAAAACGGTGTGACATTGCTACAGACGGGTCGTCTCGACATTTCAAGAGAATAAAAGGGAGAAAAAGGAGGAAAAGAATCGTGTGTGCGCGCGCGAGAGAGAGAAAGAGAGAGAGAGAGAGAGAGAGAGAGAGAGAGAGAGAGAGAGAGAGAGAGAGCGAGAGAGAGAGAGAGAGAGAGAGAGAGAGCGAGAGAGAGAGAGAGAGAGAGAGAGAGAGCGAGAGAGAGAGAGAGAGAGAGAGAGAGAGCGAGAGAGAGAGAGAGAGAGAGAGAGAGAGCGAGAGAGAGAGAGAGAGAGAGAGAGAGAGCGAGAGAGAGAGAGAGAGAGAGAGAGAGAGCGAGAGAGAGAGAGAGAGAGAGAGAGAGAGCGAGAGAGAGAGAGAGAGAGAGAGAGAGAGCGAGAGAGAGAGAGAGAGAGAGAGAGAGAGCGAGAGAGAGAGAGAGAGAGAGAGAGAGAGAGAGAGGGAGAGAGAGAGAGAGAGAGAGAGAGAGGTGAGAGAAGGTAAATGATAAAAAAAAATCAACAAAAGAAAAATAGAAAGGTGAAAGAAGAGAAAGAAAAAAAAAGAAAGAGAAGGAGAAAGAGGAAGAAAGTTCAGACGTTCACACGTGCTCGAAAGCTTAGTCTTAAGAATAAAAAGAAGAAATGTCTGAAAAGGGGAGTTTTAAAGCGCGAGTCAGACAGTGATGACTTTTACCACCCTTCTCATGTCACTTGTACGATTTAGTAAGGTTTCACATCGGGTGTAGACATCGAGAGACATCGTGTTGTGCGTGGATGGATCCGTGGCTCGATCATCCACTTAACGTGAATTCGTATTACGAATTTTAAGGCAAAAACTATTCTTTTTTTCTTATTTTACAAGAATAGTATAAGTTATGAAGGGATAATAATTGGAATTGATTAATTATTAAGGATTGTAAAGTATTTTTGTTATGAATTTTTTTTTATCATCATTTATTTAATTGATGAAAATCTGATGTTAATTACCGATTATTCGTTTCAAATAGATTCTTGCATATTTGTTATTTTATTATTAGATACATGTAGAGTCATGTAATTTCTCGTAGGAAGTTTATAAAGGGATGGAAATCGATCGATTTATCTAACTCTTTTAGCTCTCTCACTCACTAGTTACTAAGATATTTCTGTGTATATTGGCTCTATGTTAAAAATTTCTCATCATCAAGGTTTTATCTATTAATATTGTATTGTATTATCTATTGACAAGTTGAGAATTATAATAATGTAAAACATTTTGATCTTTTATTCTACAATTTTATTTTAAATTCTATCTAATATTAAAATAACTTAGTCCAGATAATATGAAATAATATGAAACATGTTTGCATGAATTGTAAACATAGTTCCACTTTTCTTTTCTGTTTGCATACACTGATCCTATAATTTTTTTATATTCTGATTCATCCTATACAACAAAATATTGATAATCCACTATCCAACAGATAAAACAAATAATAGTAACTCCCAGAAAATTTGAACTAAACATTGGAAACTTGTAGCACATGAAAATAATCCAAGAATTCTTAAAATAAACAAGCGGATCCAAATATCGCTTTCAATTTAAGATAACCGAGCAAAGCAATCATTATAATCTAGATATAATAATAACAATTCCTTTTAATTTAAGTGATTATTACACATGTTTCAAACACCAATTGTTACGAGAGTATTCATTCACTCTCAACATTATAACAATATCACGTATTTTATGCGAATACTCGTCAATACATAATATCTGCAATTTCGTATCCACTTTTATAAGATAGTCTCCGCGTTCTCAACCACTTCCAGGCATGATGATCGATCCAGGTACAATTACGAGGGATGAAAAGCTCGATTCTCGTTCGCGAAAAACACCGAGGAGAAGCAGAAAAAAAGCTTGTAACTCTTCGATGTGGAGGGAGGAAGGGGAAGGGTGAAAGAAAGGAACAGAGGGAGAGACAGAAGAGCCATAGAGGGAAACTCGTCGATATTCCGCGACTTTATCGGCCTGCGGAATAATTCATGAAAGAGGGCGGATAGTGCCAATTATAAAATAACGAAGCCGTGGTAGCGACGTGGAAGAGACTGTAGGAACAAGGGAAGAATAGACGGGGATGGACGATGATATGCGATGAAGGAAGGACAGAGAGAAAAGTAGGGAAAGAAAAAAATGAAGGAAGAACGAGGAACAAGGGGTTGAAGAGGATTGGGAAAGAAAGTGAAAGGGTGCATAAAAATGTAAAAGGAAAGAAAGAAATTGTTTAAGAATTGTTGTTTGAAATCGTTTTCTCGTTTTGATTATGAATATCATTTCGAAAAAAGTTGTTTTCTATTGATCTGAGGTTGTTGAAAAGAGAGATGTATTATATTTTCTTTTTTTCATTATTTTTATTATAGTTATTTGGAATATTTGTTTTATTATTTATTTCTTTTTTAATTAAAAAGAATACAAAGATTCGAGAATTTTAGCAAGTTTAATTTTTACATTTCTTCACTATTCCAAAAATGACAAAAGTTTTTATTTACCATAAATTCATAAACATTATTTAAAAAATCCTTACATTTATCTATTGAAAAGATCGTCAAAATTAATTGCTTCAAACTTTCACCTATTTTCTTCGATTTGATCCTATTAAAAAAAAAAAGAATAAAAAACAGAGGGAATCCGATGAGAGGTACAATTCAGAATCGCGAAATAAGAGAATAGGAGAGAAAAAGAAAACAAGGAGCATGAAGGATAGAAAAAAAAAAAGTGATACAAAGCATCCCCTTTGTCGATGCTTGAAAAGGGTTGAAGAGTTGGTTGCCTCCTACGAAACACTTCTTCTCTCTCTCCTCTTTTTTTCTCTTTTCTCTATCTCTCGGTCATCCCCTCGTTCGTGATGGAACAGTAGCGTATTTTAATTCGTAATACCTCTTTTTCTCTCTCTCTTCGTGAGGATAGGGATAGCGAAAAAATTTCACTCGTCAGAATAAAAAAGAAAGAGGAAAAAAATTGCAAAGAAAAGGAAAAATAAATTAAAAAAAAGTGTCCACCAGAGATTCAGGGTTACGATGACCCTCTGATGTGGCCAGCAATTTCGTACGTCACTCGCAGAAGCTTCACTCCTATCGAGACTGGGGAAGGGATGGATAGTGTCTGCCTTTCTCTTTCTCTCTTTCTTTTTTTCATCGCTTGTCTTCGTTCTCCAGGAATTTTACCAGCTTTAATTAAACTTTAATTTACTTCGTTTCAGCTGTCGTGGTATGAAAATAGTAGTAGTGGAAAGAGGATGAAAATTTCAAATTTTCATAAGATTTCTTTTCATAAGTTTAATGTTAGGCGATCTCTCCTGTGATCGAATGATCTTTGATCTGAAATCTCAGTTAGTTTCCTCTTTGGAAATTTGAATTACATTTTCGAGTCTCGAGAGTGTCTCGGGTATTTCTTTCTTTCTTAGAGTTTAATTATGTATATTCATAGTGGTCTGTAAGCGTAGGGATATGTTGTTTTCATGAGAGAAATTATTCTGAAAGTTTCGTATAAGTAATTTTTAAGGAGGATGTTTGAAATATATATTTCGAATTGAAGTATTCATGCTTGCAGGGATTGTAATTATAAGTTAAGATTTATTATATTTAGATATAGTAATATTATATATATATATAATTTGAATTATTCGATATATCTATATACTCGTATTCATATAAAATGACTTTAAAATTAGAAAATAAAAGAATAATAATAATAATAATAATAATAATAATAATAATAATAATAATAATAATAATAA
>NW_006263566.1:160948-168907 GCF_000469605.1 Apis dorsata
CTACTAAAAAAAAAAAATTGTAATGAATTCTTATTATAAATTATGAAAAGACTTTCGATTTATCGATAAAAATAATATAATTAAATAATACTAAATTAATAGTAAGTTAGTTATTTAAATTTAAAATATCGTAATATAATGTAGAGCACAGATTGAACAGAAACAATGGTAACAATGGTAAAAACGAAAGCCGTGAATACGAATCATCATTTATCTACATAATCTCTTCTGGATCCACCTTTCAAGGCGGTATGAGAAATTGCCTGTGCTACGTTTTGATTCACGCCGGCCGCTTCCCCGACTTCGGACGTCACTTGCAGAGAATCATTTTATCCCTTCTAAGCCTTGTCACGGCGGGGTCTCCTTCATCCATACGGAATTTTTAGGCTTTAATTAAAATTCGGGCGGCGACACGGTGAAATGAACGTTTCCACCCTGTCTCATCCCCGCGAAAGGATAAATGGAAAGTTTCGTCAAGAACGTCGATTCATTTTCTCCCGTTTCTTCTCTGTTTTACAACCGCTTGAATGTTGGATTGTAACGGAAGAGTTGTGATTAAAATAACCGTGTTCCTGTGGTGAAATTTTCTTTGTAGACAAATTTTCATTCTGTTATATCCGCTGTTTATATTTTGATCCTTATTATTTACTATGAAAATAATATTGGAGTAGTTTACAAAAAAATATTTGTATATTTGAAAGTTAATTAATTTTTTAATTTTAATTTATTTATATAGAATTTTCTTTACTTGAATTTATTACAATTTATTTTAAATTTAAAACAATTCTATTTTTCCTATATTATCCTAAATTAAATATAACGATGTATGTACAAATATTTTATAATTATGTTATAAAATATAAAAAAATATAATTATTCTTATATAATTTTTATTAATGTGGATTTTATTAAGAATTCAATATTTATTTGAATAAACATGAATGCCATTAAAAAAATTTCTCACAATAGGTTGTCCATTCGAGAAATGACATTCATGGACAGTTGATTTTCCTTCGATTAACAATCATAATTAACGACCATTTCTTGGCCTTAACCAAGCGAAAGATCGCGCGAGCGGATAATTAAATCGCTTTCTAACTATGTACTTTGTTCCTTTTACGTCAGATTAACGAGCACGCCCCCTCTGGGGCCGGAAGATCATGCGTAAGTATGCTGTTTTAAACAAATTTCTCTTCACACTTCGACGCCAAGGAAGGAAGGCGTTGATGGCCAATAAGAAATTTCACGAAAAAGCATTTCCTGTTAATCTTCTTCTGTCATATGAAAAGATGAAATTATAATTTATTTTTTCTATATGGATTCTAATTTTATTGGAATTTTGTATATTAGAATCGATATATTCAAAATTTTCAAAGATTTTGGAATGGGAAAAAATTGGTATTAAATTCAAATTGAAATGTAAAATTTTACTTTATTGGATTTTGAATTGTTTGGATATACGAGGTTTCGGAATAAAAAAAATCTTAATGAATTCTAATTCCATTGAATACTATATACTAGAATTCGATATATGGGATTTTGAAAGATTTTGGAATAGAAAAAGTCGTAATGAATTCTAATTCCATTGGGATTCTGTGTATTAGAATTCTTTGGATTTAAGAATATGAAGAAAAGATTGTTGAAATAGGATTGTTTAGATTTAATATATGAAGATTTTTAAGAATAAAGAACAAAGAATAAAATTGTAAATTATCTTTTAATGGTTTTATTATAAATTTCTTTTAAAAATTAGATTTTAAAATATTACAGTTAAAAAAATTTTCCATGAAAATTATTTTATATAATTTTTATAATTTTTGATAATTTTCATATTCTTTAATTAGTAATTTTATGCACATCGATCGAAATGAATAATTTTACGTATATTTTAGTTGCTCATTAGCGAAGAATTAATTAAATGCATCATTAGCTAAAGTTAATTGATTTATCTTTATTGATTTATCACAATTGATTCTTGTAAAAATTAAAGTTATTTATATTTAAAAAAATTAATTAATTTGTGCTAAAATTACAACATTAATAGACAATATAATGATAATAATAAAACACAGCATTTAATAAAGTTATAATAATACAAATATCAATAACAAAATTAACTTCTAAATAACAACAAGAATAATAATATTAATAATGTTTTATTTGATAATATTTAATAAAAATAAAAATAAAAATAAAAATAAAAATAAAAATAAAAATAAAAATAAAAATCGTATATGCATATTTAAATCAGATTAATTATGATAAGGAACATCTAAATAAATTATCTTTTTATAAACAATTAAATAAGTTAATCAAATAAATAATTCTTTTTTCATCAATCCCAACTCTCGATTTTCTAAAATAAAATTACTTATTCGAAAATTGAAGTAGTTGAAATAAATTTTTATTTCGGCTGTTTTCTTTTTCAAAGAAAATCAGAATAAAATCGGATGAAAAGGAGCTTCCTTAAGTATCGAGAAGAAACATCGAAAATTTCCCCTTTATTTTCGTCTGCAAATGAATCATATACCTCGACCGATAATTTTATTTACTACGTATTTTCCCTTCGTTGTGGAATTAAAGATTCTACACGGGAGAGGTTTTCGTAGAAACGAACGAAGCTGGGGTCGTCTCTCAAAAGACGAAGATCAAAAGGGAAGGAAACGAAATTGGGGAAAAATATAGTAAAAATACTGGCTTTCTATTTAATCAATGGAGTTTAGAGGGCCGAAATAAAATTTTTCAGTTCAGTTTCTGCTTTTCAGGAAGCAAACGAATGACGTTTATTTTGCAATTTCAATTCTCTTAGAAATAGATATAAAGTTATTTAAACTTTTTGAATTTGTGAATTATTTATAGTTCTTTTATTAATTTCTAATTTCTTAGAATTCTAATCAAAGGAAGAAATTTGAATAAAAATTTTGTGAGTAATAAATAATAGTTTTTGTTATAAATTTTAATTAAAATATTGACGATATTCATTATTTTTGCTTCGAAATAAAAATCAAAAATTATCAACAACTTTCACTAAATCAAATCATTTTAAATCTTCCTCTAAATTTTCAATTTTTAAATTTCGATAAAGTTTTCAAATCATTCACAAATCTTTAAAAAATAATTTGAAACAAAATAAAAAATTTTTTCCTTCAAATAAAAAAATTAATTGATTTTACTAAATTTCAAATTTGTTCCAATAATCCGAATCCATTCCTTCTTTTTTAAAGTTTCGCAAAATTGCAATAAAATAAGCCAGAAAAATAAAAAAGAGAAGCTTTTATAAATAAAAGAACCTATCTTTATATTCTTTACCTCATCGCATGTAAAATTTCAAATTTCCAATTTCATCCCGATCTGGGAATCGTGATAAACGTGCCGAAACCATTCCTCTCTCTCTTCTCCTGCTTCTGAAAAAAGGTGAACCGAATCGAATAAACAGAATGAAGGGGAAACAAGAATCGTGTCACGTTTCCAACCCTTTGCCACTGGTTCGCCCTGGATGTTTACCTCTCCAAACGTTCATCCCTTGCGCTCAGTGTTTTCCTTTCCTTTCGAATCGGCAACGAAATCCACCGGGGAACAATACTTACTTTCCTGTCCAGGCCGATCCAGGCGGACGTGCTTGTCCGCCCGTGAGAAGGAAACCTAGGAGGGGGTTGGACACGATGAACTTCCGTTTTAAATCGAAATCGAGGCAAATGGAGGTGGATGCCTTCCACTCAATGGAGAATGGAACGCTTTCACCATTCTTCCCGATGAGGGAGGAGAAGGTTTTAAATAAAGCGCTGCTCCAAGATGAAGAGGAGGTGGGGGTGGAAGATGGAGATGCGAAAGACAATTAGTCTTCGTAGATGTTTTTTTTTTTCGTTCGAGAAATTTGTTTAGAGGGGAAACGAAAGCATCTTTTAATGGAGGTTTCTTTTAAACAGATTTGCAATGATTTGAAATTGGGGTTTGTTGAGGCTGAAGTGTTTTGTCATGGAGATGGATCTTTTTTATTCGAGGATGTGTTTGGAGATTAAAGTGTGGGTTCGTGTTGGAAATTATATTTCTTAAATAAACATTTTAACGTGTTGACAATTATTCTTTTATATTTGAAATTTTTTAGAGTATTAATTTTATTTAATTTTTGAAAAAATATTTTAAGATAAAATACATTCTATTGTAGATTTTAGATAGGGATTTCGAGGGAATTATTTTTATAATTGAATTAAAAGTTTTGAATAGAGTGTATTATCTTTTAAAAAAGGCTTTTTGAATGCTTTTTTTTAGATGGATATAAATGACAAAACTTTGGAAGGTTAAGAATATTTATCTTAACTTTCCATTACAGTGGAATATTTTTTAAGGAAACAGATTAAACTTTGAAATTGTAGGATTTCTGTAGGATACCGGTGAGAATTTCTAGGTTACTGGGAACTTTCTCAATAAAAAGTTTCTGAATAGAATTTTTTAAAGTGACGCGTCTTTTGAAATTGCACGCACTCTGGAAATTGTTTTCAAAAGTTATCAAACAATGTATGAATAATAGATGATTTCGATTCAACAAATTTACCCTTAAACAAAAGATATTATATAAAATATGATTTATTCAAAAAGATTTAAATTAAAAAATATCATAATAAAATTATATTGAATATTGTTATCATTAATATTTTTAATATTTGCAAATTTGTTATGAAATTGACACTTTGAGTTTATATTTGCTCTCTCCATTCGAAAGATTAATGGAAACGCAATAAATAAATAACAACGATAGAGAAATTTGTTGGAATGAAATTTAGACGAGGCCCAGGTGAGGTTCCTTTAATTAGAAAATTAGTGGTTGTTCTCTGGGGGCGTGTAACCAGCTACCGGACTTGTACACTCCCTCAATTAACCTGCTTCGACGCCTTAATTGCACCCGCCAGGTCTTTCCACCTGTTAGATAACGAAACCACTTATGCACGGTGCACGCGTGTGAATCGTGTACGTAAATCTCTTTTACCTCTTTCAAAGCGGAACCATCCTTTCTCCACGCTTTCCTCTATCCATTGGCCCGTACAATATTTTCCAACATGCTTCTCCCTTCCTATCGAAGATACATTCTCCCAAGATTCGAATTTTGATCGAAAGGAAGAAAGGAATAAATGTGTATAAGATTCATAATTAAGATTTATAAAAAAGATTTATAATTTTACGTCAACGTAAATATGTAAAGTATGTATGTATAATTTTTATAGAAAATAAATCGTTATGTTTTTACATTCTTGAAAATTTGATTTGTCTTATTTTATTCACTTACTTTTATTAACATTTGAATATTAATATTTATAATCATGAAATTACTCGAAATTTGCATTAGATGAAGTGAGTAAGATAGTTCTATCTCTATCACATTATCATCTCACTTAAATTGCTCACAATTTAATAAATAATTAATTTCTTATGTTTATTTTAGAATCGAAATTCCAAAAATGTTCCAGGAATATATACACCTACGTGAAATTTATTATACCAAAAAAATAATTAAGAAAGAAATTTTCTTCTTTTCGAAACATTACCTTTGTTCAACGAATAAATAAACAAATAGACAAACAAACCTAACTTTGAAAATCAGTTTATATTATCAAAGATGGCAATCGACTGTGAAACGCAGAAATAACGATCGTTGCGGTCGCGTTGATACTTGGACGAATACCGAAGCAGCATAACAGAGCCTTAAAAGACGGTTAATTGGGAGAGCGCGTAGAGGGGTTGCAACAGGGTGCACGAGTTCCAACTCCTCCGTTGGCTCGAGAATCGAGCAGATCCTGACCTGATCCGGACATCAAAGCTGAGGCTTAAAGCGACGTAACCATTCGCCTGCAGCGGACTTAAGGGGTAAATTTCACCTCCCATTGCGACGCCAAGAGTATCCCAGCCTTACTGACCGTCAGCTGAACGCGTCCAGGAAATCCGGGAGAGGGTGGAGAAACAGATACCTCAATTGTGGCCAATCTAGAGAGAAATTCATTCGATGTTATAGGTGGAAATATGTTTGAAAGAAGCTTCTCGATCGAGATTATATTGAGTGTCTCTGGTGGAAGAGATAACGTGCAAAGTGAAAATCGAAAAAGATTCGGATTATTGATGAAATTTATAAAAAGAAAAAGCGAATTCAATTATATTATTTGAAGTTTCAAGAATAATTTTAACATAATGTGAATATATTTGGAAAAAAATTCTGTAATTGATTGTGATTTCGGTACATAAAATTAATAAAAATTATTGATGAAGAAGATTTTGAAAATATATTATTTGGAATATATAACTCTTATAATAATAATGATTATAGTGGTTGAGATATATGAAAATGAATGATTTAATAATTATCTAGAAGGATAGGACGTGGACACATTTGCATTTAATATTTATAATAAATGATAGGAAATTAACCCCATTGTCTCCCCAACGAGACATAACAACAACAGCTAACGATCAAACCCATCGCTATTTCACGATCCTAATCGTCCACCCAGTATATTGTATTTCTTTTTCCCTCCTAATCATCACCTAATGCATTAATAACTTCGTGTATTATTCAAAAATCGAGCCAACTTTCTCCATTCGAATCGCGTCGTTGAATGGGTTATCGGCGTTGATAAGTGTCCGCCAGGTGTACACGCGATCCCCATAGTAAAAATTGCAATCGAGACATTAAAACGAGCTGGTCTCGTTGACCTCTTTATCGCGGTCGTGATCGCGAGTTGCGTGCACATACACATACACACACGTGCGTGCGTAGTTTGCGACAAATGTTTTTTTCCCTCGTTTCTCTCCCATTTTGAAACCCGTTTATCTGCAACACGGCGACGAGTTGTTTTTTTCCCTCCGCCGATCGATCGTATTTCTTTCCATTCGATTCTCGAAGGGACGGTCGGTTTGATAGGCAACTGGTCGATACCAGTAAATGTATGTCTATAATATACGAAAAGAAACTGTGACACACAGTGGTGTTCGCTTGAGCGTGAAATTAAGTCGATAAGCATTTGAATAATAGTTCAGAACAGGGTACAGTTAATAGAAGAGCGTAAGCTAAATGTTAAAAGTCAAAGTTTATTATAATATTACTATAGATAAATTAAATTATGATAAATGGATCGAGATTGATGAAAAAGAAAAACATTTATCTTGTTAGTGGATTGATCGATAAAATTTTGTGGTTGTGACGAACGTGGTTGTGAGAAATTCGATATCGAGAACTCGTGTCCCTCTGGTGATAGAAAGAAGAATTATCATACTATGTTTCATGAATTAGAATATTTTAAGAAAAATTAAATAATAATGATTCGATTCAGAATTAATTTTTCGTTCGTAATATATTTAAAAAATAGAATATTCATTTTAATTTTTAATCTGATTTTCATATGATGTATTATAAAAGTTTTATATGTAAAAGGTCAATGAAATTGACTTTATAATTAAAAATATGCTTAAGTTTACTTTTTTAATAAATAGAAACTTGAATTGATTAGAGAAAGGGAAGATATTTGATTAAGAAATTTAAAAAAAAATTATAGAAATAAAATAACAAATTGTTAATTGGATAATTTATTTTTTATGATTATTGTTTCTTTTCTTTAATTTTTCTTTAGATTTTTTACCAATGTAATATGTAGTATTTTCTTAATTTAATTAATTTAGTTAAATTTGAATATTTTTATAAATAGATATATATATTTATATGTGTAAGATTTATTCAATTTCTTGATTATTTTAAATCAATTTTACAATTAATACTGGAGAAACGACTATTACTCAGAAAATCTTTCCTTACATTTATTATCTCATATAATGAAAACTTCATTTTATGTAAGAACACAAGAAAGCTATATGAAACACATTCTGTTGCCACATTCTCACCCTTGTTATTCATCCCTAGAGAAATAACCCGAATCTTATCTAAAAGGATTCTTTATACACTTTGAACATTTTTTTTTT
>NW_006263566.1:169196-173140 GCF_000469605.1 Apis dorsata
TGTAAAAAAATTCTTCACTGATATTTTCTATATTTTAGTCTTTAAAATCTGTTATTGAAATTGATATTCCATTATTTTTCTCACCACATTTATTTTTCTCATCACGTTTATTATTTATCCCGAATACTCTTCATACAATCAACGCAATTTATTTATTTTTATGTTTGTCTTATACCATTATTATTCAGCATCAAAATACTTTCAGACAAAATATTTTACAAAATTAAAAATTTTACCATTCCAATTCTTTATTTAAATCTCAAATTTAAAAAAATAATTTTTTTCATCCTTCCATTTTTTACCCTTATTTCATTATTTTCATCCCCACTATCAACCAGAGAAGAAAACACTTCCAATATCCTCCCCAGAAAAACCACTCTCGCGATAAAACCTTCACATCGTTACCGTCACCCTAATAGCTCATAAAACAAGAAACCTTTCACCCCTTCATCGTCCACCCTTCGAACCCTTTAACTTCAGTTTAAAATCGAAGCAAACACCTCCATCCCCAACAGTCCACGATTCCACGATTACGCAATTATAGTATACCATAATCTAAACAAAACACTTCTCCTCCCAACATCAATCCCTATAAAAGGAAGCGATGGATTTTCAGTGAGACAATGATATCAACCAACGGTCCACCATATTTGTTTCTCCCTATTCCATTTTCGGTGTACTCGAAATCCTTCCGGGATACCCAACCAAATCCTTGCTCCGTGTTCCGCGGCTCGTTCCTCAGATATACGCGGGATGTCGTCGGAGTGGGTTCAGATAGATCAGCGAGTTAGATACGGAAGACACGTATCCGGTTCTACGTGGCTATGAGAGATGGGGAGGAATGATGTTCTCGAGATCTCGTCGTTTAAAAAATCTGATCGTTCTTATCGGTGATATCTTTTATCCGCTATTCTAAACAAAAGAAAATTCGATAGACAACTTTCCGTTCGAGAATCGGTTTGATGATAAATGTGCCATGTGATTGGAGTGAAAAATCTCATTATATCTCTTTAATTGATACGATGTATATTATATAATTATTATGTTGTACAGATATAATCATATATTCGATTATATAGCTAAAGTTTAAACTTCATTTCTTCAATCTAAAAATTTGATACTGTATAAAAATCTGCTGTAAATTTCTATTAAAATCATTTATATTCTACGAGAATTTCAATACATTATGATCTATAGGATATCGAGCATAGTCTAAAATAATTGTCGCGTTGCAAACGACATGAATGAGGACGCTTTCTTTATCCTGTCTTCATTGAGAACGGCTCGACGCGTTTTTGGGGGACACGGATTGGATTCTTTAGAACTACCCCTCTACGAATAAAAACTTGATCTGAAAACTTGATCGTGCCTTTCTTCAAGGTTGGGATGACGAGTAATTCTTTGCTAATTCTTTAGCTACGAAGTCGCTCCTACGGTTATGTTGCAAAATGCGGACCTTTCCCCATTAAACCTTCCCACCACATTTTTTTTCACCCTCTTCTTTCTTCGTTTCGTCACGCGTTGTCCGTGAAACGAGGGTCCACGTCCATCGTTTTCGATTCACGATGGAATCTTGAGCGTAGCTGAACATCGTGTCATTTTAATATTCGTAAAATGTCACGTGAACATATATATATATCATTTTGGAAAGTATCTTTTTGTACTTGTGATTTCTTTTTTTCTTTTATTGTGGAAAGTGTCGATGGAAAGAGATTAAATAATATTTTATTATTAATTCATCTTTTTTTTTTATATTTGTCTAAAATCTAAAATTTTATGAATAGATATAAAAATATTGAAAAATATTTTCATTGTTAATAAGTAAATACAATTTATTTGTTGAATACTAATAATATACAAATTTAAAAAAAAACTTAAGCTTATAATTTAAAATTCCAGTTAACTAAATTTTATTTAATATTACAATAATAAATAAATATTTCTCTTTTCTCTCTCTTTCTCTCCTTCACACTACACAAATTAAAGATTACACACAATCATCATTTCAAAACATCCCCAACGAACACTTTATCTCGCGTCTAAACGAAACTTAATCACAATCCATTCACGAAACCAATACTTTGGATCAAAGAGTCTAAAAACGAGAGAGGGACGATTTACTTCTTCTTTTTCTTCTTCTTCGAGATCTTAATGTGTATCTGAAATGGATGGATCTGAGATAGAGAAAAGTTCGCAACATATTCTCGACCTGTTGTCCCGAGAATTAGAAAGACAGACAAAGGTGTATCCCGATGTTTGCGTCGCGGCTCTGCAACTCGATGGATCCACCCGTGTTGCCCCCGTGGGCTAAGAAGGAATCACGAACCCAAGAGGAGCAGAGAGGGTGAGCCGAGAAATAGAAATAGAAGGAAAGAGGGAGGGAAAAGCGGAGCAGCGTAAAACGTGGAAAAGCCGTTAGATTGAGTTTCAAGTTGTATGCCAACAAAACTCGGATCCCTGCCTCCTCCCCTCTTTCCGTCCTCTTTCGCCGGGACGAGATCTCTTATTTGCCTTCAGAAACGTAATTACAAGTCGTGTTTCGCTGTTGGAGAACTATGAGCCAGCCAGACCCAGGCGTTATTCCCTCGGTCAAGATTTATACGCGGTTTCGTGACGGGAATGAAAAGTGGCTCATTGCTTACTTCTCTCGATGACATCGCTGGCTTTTAGTGGCAAAAGGTGGTTCAAATTATTATTTATTCATTGCGTTAAAACGGAAAAATTAAATTAGTGGATACTTGATTCGTTCGGTTGTTGTTCGAGAGAAATTAGTTTTTAATAGAGGAGAAGTTTTGTTTTGAAAAGTAATAAATTTAAGAATTTATTTAAACACGATTATTTATTTACATTAATTTTTTCTTTTAAATTTGCTTTATTCGAGATTATTCAAATAAATAGGTGCAAATTAGGAATTAGCTCGAGATCATTGAGAAATTATTTCGCGTAGAAGTTGGAGGTTCCTTAATTACTTCACGATTAATCAACATCGAGCACTCGGATCACAACATCGATTCAGCGGATGTTAATCGACTTACTTTCACGAGTAACTTTCTCTGTTTAAGACTAATTGCTTCTTTGCCTAAACCGAATTGCTTCTTAATCAAGGAGCGAAGCCGACTGTGGCTCCTCCACCTCTCTTTACGCTTTATCCTTCAAATTTAGATCAGCTCCCTTTATCCACTTGTTAATAAACGAAGTTTCACGACGCGCGCTTTCACCACCATTATATCAAAATTCCAATCTACCCTCTGGCGAATCTTGTACTCGCAACATCCATTACAGCATTGTATAAAAGAGTAGCAAATGGTTTAAGGTTACGTGTATCAAAGGATCTCTTATGTTACATTATTCATATTATAAAGATAAAGATTCCAAGTATTGTCGAAGATATTGGAATTTTACAATTTATTCAGATTTATTTGAAATTTCACATTAATCTTTCCAGATAAAACTTATTAAAATGAATAATGCAGAATATTTTTAAACGTTATTAAACATAATTGAACTATGAATAAAATCTATTGAAAATATGATGATTTTTGTATCTTAAATACAATAGTTTTTTTAATATAAATAATATTACTACAGTTATTATTATATAATTATAAAATAATCAGATTCGATGATAACATAATCTGAATGAACAATTTTAATATTTACATTAACCAAAATCAACTCTTCATAAACTGCAAACATTCCTTCGAACATCTCCCTCAACTATCGCTCGTAATCATAACTTCTCTAAGAAAAATATATCCTTATAACGAACATTGCCATTATCTCTTGAACGATGAAATAGGTGAGGAAAGTTTGCAACTTCTTTGATAACGAGTCACAGTTGCGTTGTTTTCTCAAACAGGGCCCCATTCACTCTCTCTGTCTGTCTGTCTGTCTGTCTGTCTGTCTGTCTGTCTCTCTCTCTCTCTCTCTCTCTCTCTCTCTCT
>NW_006263566.1:173413-176847 GCF_000469605.1 Apis dorsata
TGTCACGTTTATATTTTCCTTTTAGAAAGAGGCAGAAAATTTCCTCCGTAAAACGAGACGTTGCCAGCCCATAGCCAACCTGAAACTCAATCTAACAAGCCTTCTTCGCCCGTCTCTTCCTCCTCAAGCCTTCTTATCCTCTTGCATTCTTCTCTCTTTCGGCCCCTTTATTACCCTCGGGCGATAGAATCTCGGTTTCACGAACGAGAAACGGTGTGCAACGTCTTGTAAAGGCCACCCTCTGTCCTCGAGATTTTTCGAAGGCTGGCCGAGGCGCGAATCTTCTTCCCTCTCCTTCTCCTTCGCCGTGCCATCTGCTCGCAGTTCCTGCGAGAATAATCTTTTGCCCGAGGTAGAAAAGCGTTCTATGCGAGATAACGTTGATACTCGAGATATTCCATCGGTTTCTCATGAAATCGGTCTATTGGGTTGTACTCTTTCGACGCTGGAAAATTTAATTTTCAAAGAAAAATGATGGAAAATTGTTATCACTGGATTCGTGATCGTGATATCCTGGATTTCGTTTAATTTTCATGATTTATGTGAATGGAGTTTATCGATTGTGATAGAGAGGATTAGACATTTTAACGAGATGCTGCTTATTACAAAAAATAATTCAAAGTTTATTAAAATATATAACAAACCATTTCTCTCGCCTTTTTTTCACAAAATACATTGTATATTTAAAAAAAAAAAAAGAATCATTCGCCAAATCCAAAATCGTTTACTCTTCAAAAAAATCAATTCTCAATTCCGTCTATGTTTTACATATTCACAAGCAAATAAACTTGCTAATAACAATTTCCATATCTGTGAAAACAGCAACAACTAGCGACTTTCTAGATGGTACGAAGAAGCTTCGTTCAGATTGAGTTTCAAGTTGTGCGCCAACAGAACTCATTTCATTGTTTCGCGATAGAGTCCCTACTCGCCAGGGGCAACGGGTCAGGGGCGTATCCACGATACGAGCAGGGTGAGCAAAGGGGCTGGCAGTTGCTCGAGGGCTGGCTGATCGCAATACTGTCCGAAGCTCGTTCACGCGTGCTCCATCGGGAGTTCCGTTTTCCACTTCTGCTCCTCGTTTCTCTTCTTCTCCTCTCTCCTTCGTTCCATCTTCATCTTTTTTTCCTTTCTTCTGTTTCTCTTACAAGCGTCTTCCACCAGTTTTGCTTTTCCTTTTGCATTTCCGCTTCCATTCGAATCTCGCAGCGATGCTTCAATGACTATGCTTGATCAATCGACCGAAGTTCCCAACGATGAAAACCAGCCTCTTCTCCTAACGAGCCCTTGAAAGCTTTCTTCGAGAGTGCAGAGAGGTGGCTTGCGGTGGAATTTGATCGATTCGGGGATCTCGGGATGGGTTTAAATGAATCTCTGATGAGCTGCTGGGAGATAAATTCGTCTGTTTATCATCGATGAACAATAACGATTGTTTATTAATTTTATTGTCGAGAAAAATATGAAAAGATTGTACGTACGTATGAGATTTTAATTCTATTCAATGAAGAAAAAAATTCATTACGCAAGATCCAAAATATGAATAAATTATATAATTCGATAATAAATCTTCGCAGTAAAGAAATGAAGTTAAGAATAAAAATTCCGTTTGCGTTACGAAAATCTTTCCTATTATACATTAGCAATTAATCCAAGATTATTCCACGTAGCATATAAACATCCACCAGCAACCCTCATCCCCATCGGAACAGGCGACCACCGAAAGTACTCAATCTTCCAAAGAATCTTCCTCCACCTATTCATCCATACATTCATCCAATGTTTCGACTTGCAAAATGCATCAATCCCTCTCCAATTCATGCCCATATCGGAACCCCAATTAATCCACGCTCGGATGCATCGATCCTTAATGCACCCTTCGAATTCTCGACTCGTATTCGGCTATATAGCTCTATAATCGCGGTGGCGCGGCCCGGAATAAATTGCCAGACAAACAGAACCATCTTTTTTCGTGCAGAGAAGGGAACGGAGGAGGGGAGTGAGATTTTTCGGGCGGACGACCGCCAGGAATTAGCTGGGAAGAATAAACAGGGTCGCGTGGCGCATAGAGTACATCGCTACTCCCTTTTCTCAGCCGATACGATAGCCGATGACGCGTATTGAAACCGAGTCGATTTTTCTTTCGCACATAAATATTTCGCAGATTGAAAGATTGGTCGAAACAAATCTGATAAGAGTGTAACATAGCTTACACAGTCGGCCATGTTGTTATGTGCGCAGATTAGATTAAAGAGAGAAATTTCTACGAGGATTCTCGTGAAGATTCTCCATCGTGTGTAGTTTGAACTCTTGAATGGTATCTTTGGGTCATAGGTGACTGGAATAGTTTCAGACAGTTTTAAGTCGGCTAGATTCCGTGGATTCTCTAGTTAAGCGGCTCTTGTGAAAGAGGCTTGCGGTTGGATAAACGAGTGGTGGTTAATTTAAAAATATGTAATATATTATTCGTTATTATTATGATAATAAAATAATATGAAAAAGAAATATAAAATAATACATATGATTAGAAGCTATCTGAAATACATAATTCATATTGTCATCAATTAGAAAAACGGAATGTTTCGTTTTTAAATTATTCAATTTTCTCTTTCGTTTCATTTCGAAATTGGATCCATCCTATTTGAACTCTGTTGAAAAATGTTAATAGAAAATTTAAAGAAAGTGTATCTCCTCAGTTAGAAAATCAAATATTCAATCGATCAACTCTCGGAATAAATTACATCCACTTTCGAGAAATTAACTCACAAATAAATTTCCAACCTTTCGAAACGCGACGATTTATCATTCGAGCACTCCTCCCCGCGAGTAATTTCGTCATCAGAATCGTTGAAAAGATTCTTGGAAGAGAGGAAAATTTCCTCTCGAAAATCGGCTGGGCGAGTGAAGAAAAAGGGGGGGTGTGTGTCTCCTCGTCACAAAAGGGGCGAAAGTGTGTGTTTCGCGCGTGTTCGACGACGCCAAAGTGAATGCCAAGGAAATGGACGACGACGACCGAGCGGAAAACGCGAAATAAAAGATGCCGGAGGGAAAGGGGAGGGGGTTGCGAATAAAGGAGAGGAAAGCCGAGCACCCTAATATCGAGCCGACCAAGAAGCAGCCGGCCAAAGAGAGAGCTGCAAAGGGAAGAAGAAAGAGAGAGGAGTGAAAGGAGAAGAGGGAGAAAAAAGGAAGAGAGAAAAATGCTAATACCTGCCCTCTACAGCAGCATGGAAAGGTATTCAAAGGAACTTTTATGGATTTCCCATCGTTGATTTTCATACCTCGGCTCATTTTCCAGTTAAACGTACCGTCAATCCTGCTCCAATATTAGTATTTCGCGTAATTATGGATTCTTCGAATTATGAATCTATCAGGATTGGAGGTTTTTTTTTTTTTTTTGTATTTCTATTGAATTTCCCGAAAGGGAAATTCGTCGA
>NW_006263566.1:177072-196844 GCF_000469605.1 Apis dorsata
AGACAAATTTTTCCTTTTATATGTATTTCTAATAATTTTGTTGTTGATTCTTTTTTTTACCTAATTTCTCGAAGTTGAAATTGTTTTAAGACGATTATTATAGTCGTGTATTGCAGCACCCCTCACCTGCAACAGAAAATGCAATTATTATTAATTATTTTTAAATTTAAAGAAAATCTTTTAGAAATATGTATATTTATTCGGTTATAATGAGATTATTCGGTGATTATTTTAAAGTTGAGCGTTTGTAATTTTCTGAATGGGCGTTGTGAATTATTTAAAAGTTTGAACACTGAGTGGATTAGTTTATATTTATAAATTTTATCCAATTTATATTTATGAGGACGTTTAAAATACGTATAACAACTTGTTGTTTCAACATAAATAGCAAATGTGCGTTAATTTTTCGTTTTTGATGATTTTCGATACATCGATCGAAATAAAATATCAACATACTTAAAAAAACTGTTGGACTATTTAAAACTTTCACTCGTTCCAATTTACAAAGCTGGAAATTTTTTTTTCTATCCATACGAAATTCAAAACAAATAAAAGATAAAGTACTTTTTTGCATATACATATCTTTAACAGCAATACATCCTCCGCGCAACATTACTCAGAATATCGTGCAATCTTCCTGACAATCACTTTTCCATGCTATTCAATATAACGGGGACATTTCGCTTGAATAGAGTTATTGTCTCAGCTGGCACAATGTTCTCGTTCGAGAGAAAGAGAGAGAAAAAGAGAGACAGAGAAAAAGAGAGAAAGAGAGAGAGAATGATATATGTATATGTAGAGAGTATAACGTTTGACAGTGGATGCTAGAGCAATTGTAATATAAATGGAGCAAATGATAAGCTGCCAGCTAAAACGTCATTTGTTTGCGTCGCGAAGAATAAGAGAGGGGAGGAAAAAGATAGAAGACAAAGAGGATTATAAGTCTGAAATGGAAGTATAAAGATATTATGTTTTCAAAGATTCGTTGTTAATCTTTTTGTTGATAATGTTGGAAATAAACATATGGACATTGCATAAAGAGTTATTGTTATAAGATTGAGTTATTAATACGGAACGAAATGAAAGGATTTATCAATTTATTATACTTTCTAAGGAGAAAAAATATATGAGAATTTTTTTATTTTTTTCAGAGATTAAAGAGTACTTGTATTTTATCCTTGTTGCTTTTCGAAAAGAAAAATACAGAATTACAATACATAAAAAATTAAGAATAAAAGAAAATATGCTAAAAATAAAAAACACAAATGAATAAAAAAATAAATATTTAAAGAATCGTCAAAATCGCAAATCCTAACGAATGGAAAATAAAATATTATTCCCTCCTTTGTTTAAATTTTCAATAATAAATCTAGAAAATTTCATGAAAACATCAAAATGCATTAAGAAATTCAAAAGCTACGATTAATTATAATATAAAAAAAAACTTTGAATAATCCAAAAAAACTACAAGATTATATCTCTCTATCTCCAGCCTCATCCTTTAGAAACATCGGAATCCCCTTCTTGGCTCAAGGATGGAGAGCATTCGAAATGGGGTGACGCGCGTGACATTCGAGCGGGGCCCCTCGAGTGCACCCCACGCGAGAAATTCGGGCACGGAACCACCCCCTGTGGCGAATGCAGCCCGCATCGGGGGCACAAGTGCCATGAAGCATACGTGCCGTGTGAATTGACTTCGCTTTTTCGTTATGATCGAATCAAGCGTTCTGTTAACTCGATTTCGACAGTTAACGAGCTCTCTGTGCTTTCTTAATGAATCACGCGCTTCTCGACTTGGACGCCATTGTGAATTATTTATAGTTGTTCGATAGCGAAGATCTATTGATTCAAATAGGTTTAGTAATTGGATTTGAACTTTATTCGTAGATTTTTATGAAATTGTTCTCTTTCTCTCTTTTTTTTTATTTTGTTTTTTAATTGATAGAACGAATGGATGTTTTTTTTGTTGGTAAGGATGAAAAATTTTATTGGATTCGATTTGAATATTGTTTTCACGGATGGATGGAGAGAGAGAGAGAGATTTTTGTTTTGTTTAGCGGTAAAACATTTATCGTTTGCGGATTTTTCGATTTGATTCTTTCGATAGAAAAAAGTTATATATTTTGTTGATCGAATTTTCTCCTATATTTATAAATCTTCTTAATTTAATTTTCTATTATTGAATTCTTTTTCATTGCTTATTAGAAAATAGAGATTGAGATTGATAAACAGATTCATTAAATCCAAGTGTATTTGGATTTAGATCAAAATATGGAACAATTCGAAATATCAAACGAATAGATACAATTAGAAGTAAATATAATATAATATAATATATTCGTGAGATATGAAATTGAATATTGAATAAACAATAAACAAGTAATATCTTAAGATATTTGCAATATCTAGCAATGCATAAATATTATACCATCTTCTATCTCTTACGTTTCAAACATTTTAGTGCAGGGACAGTAAATTCATTATTTCAAATCTCCATCGTTTAACGATCGTCTCGTGCTTACACGGTAACAATCTAAAAGTCATAATTCACACGAGTCCTATCACTGAGAATCGTGTGAGCAAACTGATATTATATTCGAGCATGCGACGACGAGAAGATCGTCGCCTGATTGCTCGCCAGATGTCCTCTCCAGTCTGATGCAATTCAAATTTGTATCAATTAACGCGTGAAACACGTTGGCCATTGTGAGACTTCTGGTCGTTGCTCAGAAGAATTTTTGAAAAGATTATCGCGTTTCAACAATCCATGGAAGATAGATTAAGATCTTGGGTTCGCTCGAAGCGACAAATCATAATTTATTAACGTCATTTGAGAGTTAAGATTTTATTATTCGTTTAGTTGGGGATGTGTCACTTGTGATAAATTGTACTCTATCCCAGGAAGTTTTAATTTATGATAGGTTTGGATAGATGTGATGAGATTTATTTCTCTTTTCATTCTGTTCAGAGTTATTTTCTTTATTTTTTTAATTAGAGTTTTATATGGACTCGAATAAAATAGATTCAAGAAGGGGTTAAAATGAGTACTTTCTCTTATTCTCTGTTAAAATATTTGTATTTATCAGTGTTGATGAATTTATTGAAATGATTTAACATATTTTATTGTAGTATTATTAGAATTTATATTCGATTTATATTAGAACTTATAACATATATTTTGTGAATCAAACGAGTTAAAGATCAAAGATTTATGATAGATTGTAACTCTCTGAATAGGCCATCCTTTTTAGGGCCAATCAGAGTGCAATATCCAAGACTGGTTCAACCAGATCATTTTATCGAATTCATGAAATATGATATCTAAAAATTACGTTTAAAATCGTGAAATTTAGATTTGGAAGATAAAAATTAAAAAATTCTTCTTCAATCAATTCTATGCATTAATCTACAATAATCAATAAAATAATAATCAAAAAAACTTGTTGCCTCTATCTTTAAGTGATCATTCTAATCATATAAAAATATGATTTTAGAAAAATATTAAATTTTTCGTATTTCAATTTTATGATTGTAATAATAATATAAATATATGATAACCATTCAAATGAGCATTGATTGCAGATTACAAATATTGTACAATTTACTTACGAATTTTTATGATGATTATCTTTAGCAAGCGATTATTAATGCTATGATATTAATGTAATGATTAAAATGTAGTTGATTACTGATTAACTCTGCCTTAATGTTACTATGCATATATTTAGACTACGATTAACGATTTGCCCCATCAATTATTCAAATAGTAATTATTCAAATTATATAGCTATTAAATAATTATTAGTTTATTCAAACCGATTAACCAAATGCAGATAACAAATATATTTAAACTATATGATATGTTTGCAATCTAGGAACAAATATCTAAAAACGATTAATTTATTTTTTTATAATATGATATATTTATATATTATAATATAATATATTTATAATATAATATATTTCTCTCTTATTAACTACATATTCCTTTATATTATAAATATTTTTGATCTCGTTTCATGACAAATTTGATTCTTCCTGATCGATTATCCTGAACGGATATCCAATTAACAATAAATATCGATGTTCCATTTCAACCGTTTAACAAGCCAGATATAGACAAATTTCAATGTAATGTTTTTCTTTCTTATTTTAGATCATGCCTACTTTCAATTTGCAATTTGCAAAAAGTAGGAGAAAATAGGAAACACCCTGTATTTCTCATAGAGAAATGGAAACCAGTTTTATCGGATGTAGCTCGTTAAAGACCCGTACTCACGACAACGCCTCAAGTTGCATGATGTTCCGCCATTTTCTTTCCACCGAGAGACCTTTTGTCGACGTGGCTGGGAAGTGTCTTTATTAAGATTGGCCGAGTATGTTTTGCGTTTAAACGCGTTAGAGGCTCGTTAGAGATTTGTTTTCGTGCTGACATCAGATATCAGGCTACGACGTATTTCGCCTTTTCATTGGCCTGCGCCACCACTTTTCCCTTTGATGCTCGCCGGCTGGATTAAGTTTTATTGTTCCGGTCGTTTGTACCTGGAGATGGTATCTGATGTGTTTCCTTCCTATTTCGCGCCTTTTTTTTTCTTCTTTTTCTTCTTCTTTTTTTTGATTTTCGAGATACTTTTTAATTAAAAGTCTTACTATTTTTTAATTAAAAGTGATGGAATTAAGATGGAATTTTTCTAATGATTCATTATAGCAGATTGGAATAGTGAGATCTTTTTTTTTTTTAATGAAGATAGGAAATTTTTGATTTATATTTTTAATTTATATTTTCATTATTATTTATGAGAATAAGAATAATTTATTTAAATATTGCTTCTTATTATAATACTATGCAATAATAAATTCAATTAAAATATCTTATTATTATGAACTCAAATCTATTTTATAATATTCGAAATAATAATAAACGAAAGATAAAATGTATGATAAAAAGAAAATCTTCAAATTTGTTTCATTTCGAAAAGATCACGTGCCGTTCGTAGAGCTCTTTTCAACGATAGATACCCGAGAAAAGATCTCGAATGCGGTATCAAACTGAGCCACGGAATACAATGGTTGACACTATGAACCTCCGACGGTTTGATTTTATTGCGGTCTCGATCTCGTTCTCCGATGTTTCTTCTCTCTTATTGCCTATCCATAGGTAGCAATATTGTCTTCGATGGTTCACATTTCGATCCTCCAACTCTGTCATGAAATAACGCGCCAACGAAACTAATTTCCAGACGATTGTTTCCCACTAAAATATCTTATTGGTTTCTGTTCTTATATTGGGTTAACTTAACACTTGAAATATTGAGAGAATATGGTTATGTGACAGTTATGATAGCGATTTAAGATTAATGAAAATTTAATAAATATTTCATTTTTATATCCAGAGAGTGGTTAAATTGAAGTTAAAAATTGCAGAATTGAATCTTTTTAAAAAACACACGAGTATAATATTGAAAGAAATATGATCACGTAACTTTATTTTTATAGAGAATAAATATTCTTTGCTTTTCTTTAAACTTATAAAGATAAGTCTTTCAATTACAAACTTAAAATGTAAAATAGATCGTATATATTTAATATTCTAAAGAATAATATTTAAAAAATCCAGGAAATTCATTTTTCCTTCAATAATATAAATCATTTTCTAGTTATTCCTCGAGATAATTTTCAATATCAATAATCATCTCTTAATATCTTCTCTTCGTTCAAAAATTGGTCACACACGAAATTAAAATTGCAATATCTCTTTTCTTCAACCTCGTTTCACCCATCATTACACCCCTTACAAATCTAATCTCGCAAATTAGTTCAATTTCCCATCATCGCAAAACAACGACCGCAAATAACCCTTAACTCCCGTACCAGCCACTAGCAATACCCAACCATTGAAAAACAATTAAAACCGATTTGCTGAGAACGGAAAAACGGTCGCCAAAAGTAAGACATTGGACTTAACGAGACGATAAAAAAGGACGTGGAAGCGTTAATAAAATCCGAACGAGCCGCCTCTGGCGAGACATTTCGAGAAGGAGATTTGCTCGGAGGCCATTTTGTAGGGGGCGCCCTTCGCATCGCAGGGGGCGTTGCACGCAACAAAGACGGCGGTAACACGGCAAAAAGCCCATTAAGGGGTCATTTCTATTCCATTCGGCTGAAACGCGACCACGATACTGGATAAAAGGAAGAGGAACACAATAAAAACTAATATTCCCCATTTACGGCCATCGCTCTGTTTGGCTTGCGTGGAAAAAAGAAGATATAAAAAGGGAAGAAGGAGAAGGGTTAATTGCGTCGAAAGCAAATTGAGGAAAGGTGAAGAAAGGTTTAGAGAAGTTTCGTGATAAAATGAATCAAAGTTTTTCAAGGTTGAATGGTATCATTATGAGAAAGATCAGAGGAAAGAGAATTCGTTGTGATGATGTATGCTGAAAATAATGAAAATGGCTGCAGATTTGGTTTTGGTTACCAAAGAAAACTGTTGGATTATTCTTTATAATTATGCTACGGTTGATTTTGTCGTGCTTTTCTCTCCTTCCTTTGTTTTTTCAAGGATTTGTGAACGTTGTTTGAGATTACCTTTCGTTGGAAATTTTTAGAGTAAGCCAAGAATGGTTGCCTTTCATCATTGTGATCTTTGTAACTGTAAAACGGTAATGTATTCTGCACGGAAATAATAAAAAGGATTACTGTTTGTATCGGTAGAAAAAAGCATGGATTTGAAAATTGTATTTGAAATTCAAAGGATAAGATAAGCTCCATTTGATTTTCGAGTCAATAACGTTTTAATCGTGTTTTTTTCTCTCTTTTACGTTTTAATAAAATACATATTCGTGATCTCTTGTTTTAATCCCATATCAAAGTTCATCGTAAAAAGCATGTCAAAGAATTTCACAGTAAAACGTTAAATGAAAAAAAGTCTGATCACCGAAAGAAGAGCAAACACCGTAAACACATTCCAAAATCCTCGAATTTCCATCGTCGACTATTTTTCTCTTCCTTCTATTTTTCAATTAACCCGTTGACAGATCAAGGTATTAAACAAATCCCCGAATAATCTCGCCGTTTCATCTTAATTCACCGGCAGAAACTTCACTTTTATCCCCTCCCCTCCTAGTCAGACCTGTACCTATCGATAAGCCAGCCAGCCAACAATGATCCAAGGATTACAGAGTTGCTCATTCGCTTTCCCATCCGCTTATGCATGCCGTACCAACGTGGAAGGGCCACCGAGGCAAAAACTAATATTGCCTTTAACGTGGCCATTGTTTTCTCCCTTCGTACACGGCCGGAAGAGAATGGCCACACGCTCGGCTACATGCTGATCCTAGATAGAAAGCCGGTAGAACAAATGCACCGGCCCCCATTTCTTCCCTTTCCTTTTTTTTCTTTCTTTCTCTCTTTCTTTTTTCTTTCTTCTTTTCTTTTTCTTTTTTCCATCCAGAGACCAGCAACAATCTCTCACGTGTATAATACGCCGGAGAGAAGGAGGAGAGGGGGGAGAGAGCACTCTCGTCGTGAAGGTTTTTTTGATAAGGCCGCAAAGATACGGAGGACATAAATGGGAGATCGGGCCACGAAGGCCGAGTGCATGCCTGCGGGGGGGCTTTTGTTACCCGCCAGAGGACACAAATCGTGCAACTTTCTACACCGTTATTAATTTCCGGGGACACAGGACCACCTACTCTTCCATGCTTGCTTCCAGGTGTTGCGAATTTCGAGAAATATAATTGGTACAGGTTAGATTTTAATCTACTTTAGATTCAAACGAATTGTTTCTATGGAGGATTTTTTGAGGTATAGGTTGTATGTGCTTTGTGTTAAATCGAGATTTGGAAATTTTTTAGATATAGTTTATGCAGTTTTTTTAGTGAAATCAATTTTAAATATTTAACTTTAGTCAGATTAACTTTTTTTTCTATGCTTTGATTTTTAAGTATGATTAAAATTTTAATTTGGATATTTGGTTCTCTGTATCTATTTTTGATAAAGTGAATTTTAAAATAATAATTGATATAAATTGAATTTTTTTTATGTCAAAGCAATTTTGATGGAATTGTTTCTATGATAGATTTTTGAGACAAATTGTAGATGTTTTGTTTTTAGAATTAAAATTTGCTTATCTTGGACATTTGTTTGTTTGTTTTTTTTTTTGATTATATATATATTTATGCAATTTTTTTAAATGTTTTCGATGCAAATTGTTAATAATTGATCTATGATAAAGAATTTTGAAGTAAATTGAAATAAATAGTTGATATATTATTAAATATTTGGATTTTAGTATAATTAATAAGTGAAGGAAGAAAGGATATGAAAGGTAAAATATTGTAATTTTTAGAATATGCTCCAATATGAATGTTTCTTTTCTGACTCTCTTTTAATTATAATTTTAATTTTTCTTTTTAAATCATTAATTATTAACGCTTAATTATTAACGTGTATCACGATATCTCGTAATCTGAATCAACAAGGAATTTATGATTAATTTCATCGAACCGATTATTATACCAAACTTGTTTTAAAACTCTTTCAAGTAATCACCTTCTGCTATAAATTATTTTCTCCTGTTTGCAACAGTTAATAATATATTACGACCACGAAGGAACTCTATATCTATACGTAAAGACATCCAAAAATTAATAAATCATTGCTAAAGAATTAATCACTCGTATCTTGATAAAAAAATATATTAATTTTTGTAAATTATTAGCGGTTCAACTAGAAAATTATTTCGCATATTTTGTCATTATTATTCTCTTTTCTAAAATTCCAGAATAAAAACAAACAAGAATATATATTTCTTACATTACTACAACGTCAGTTCAAAATTCCGATAAAATTTCACAAAATAAAATTATCTTACAATTAATCACAATAAAAATCCACTCTTCTATATCTTCGTAAAATACATCAATAACAACACGATCAATAACAATCCATCTCTTCATCGAAATTATCGGCACAATGAACATTAGATTCGAAACGATCGCGAAAAGAAAGAAGCGCCGATCCGACATTTAATTTACAACTCCCTCGCTCGATACACTGTATCGAAGTTTCGTTCCGTTTGAAAACATGGAGAAAGAACGAGTTTTCCCCCTCCCCCTCTTTATTAAACCGGCGCAGAAATATTAATCCCGGAATAACATCGGCGGCTATCCGTTTAATACTTCGCCCGCAATCCTCCCAGAAGATATTCAAGTCTGGGGCGGCCGAGAATCCGTGTTTCCCTTTCCGCTCGCCGAGTAATCCTCGCGGAGGCCATCACACTACCACTACTATCAAGCACGTGTCAAAGATGCGCCAGCTTTCAAAGGAAGTACTCTCTTCTTCCCGATGTCTCCGTTTTTAACGCGTATAACCCATCGAGGAACATCTTGAAACGCGTCTGCTTCTTCATCTTGGTAATATCTGGCAACGATCCGTCATTGATTCGTTTTCTTCCTGCTCGTTCACGCATTTCTACGTGGTGAAGAGGCGAGGAGGATAAGGGGGGTAGATTGAGATTACGAGAAATGAGAAGTGGTTTTTTGCACTTCTTTTGCCGCGTGCGACGAAAAATATTTGGGAAGGATGGAAAGTGGTTGGTTTGTTCTTTCTTCTTCTTTTTCTTTTTTAATTTTTAGTTTTTTTGAGGAATTATACAATATTTATGTATTGTTTATTGGAAAATAATTGGATTAGGTGAATTTGAGATTTTTAGAGAAGTGGAGAATTGAGAAGTTTGAGTGATAGTGGATTTAGATCATATAAATTGTGTGTATCATGTTTATTAGGGACGATTATTTGGTGATGATTAAAATGTTTATTCGCTGTGATGAAAACTTTAGGAACAGAATATTTAGGATAAGTGCTTAAATGTGATTTTATTTGGAACTTAGTGCGGAATTCTGCGTATTTAGGACAGTTAAAGGGGATATGCTATACCATGATTTGGGATTTTCAAGTATTGGAGGATAGGTCGAACGAATTTTCTTCTTTTCTTTTCTTACAACTTTTGTTGTAATCAATTTTTTTCTACAAATACAATACAAAATACAATGCAAATACATATGAAAATTACAATTTTTTAATACTTTCAAAAACATTTTATCAAATAAAGATAAAAAGAAAGGAATCTTGAATATTGCATTTTCTAATATCTAAATAAAATAAAAAATTTCTATTCCGTTTGAAGAAGAGGAAAAAGAAAAATCAAAGAATTCTCCTTCTATCATTATTGTAATTTAACCACGTCCGCGAAGAATATATCAACCGGAAACACGTATTCCATCGCATCAATAAAAGAAATTAAAAAAAACATCGTATACACTTGACATGAAACAACCGCTTTTCTGCCCCAGGAAAAGCCTTCTCTCCGTTATAAGCAACGTTTCCTTTCGCTCGAATGGAACCAACCGCCTTTAATCTCGCGACAATTCTCCACGTTCTCGGGGAAAAACGATCATCCTGCGAGAAAGAGAGGGAGGGGGGAGAATGATCAACGCGTCGATGATAATCGAACGATGGGATGGGGGAGGTGAGTATGGGTTGCTCGATGGGTTGAGTAAACCGTGGAGACCGAAGAGACATGTTCACGTCCGGTGAAAAATGTATCTTCTTCGATTCGTGACAGGCAGTTTTGAATTTCTCTTCAAGAGCTTTATGATACATTATTGATGAAGAGAAATGTAATATTCCTTTTTTCTGTGAATTCGAAAATTTGAATTTCATTGAAAGAAAGAAATAAATCGATGAAAATACACATGAAAGAAAATAATTATTTCGAATATTTGAAATATCCGTTTCTTTTTGAAATCTTTGGAGAAAATGTCAAGTTTTCTCCAAAGATACACGAATTGAACAATTTTTAGATCTTGTAACAAGCTAAAAGATACGTGGAACTTCAATCATTGCGATGATATCTTGCAAAATAAAAATAACAAATAAATAATTATTCTATTTCCATGATAACCATGATAACCATAATCTTAATAAATTATTCACAAATGATTAAAAATTCGCAGTTCATCGCACGATAAATTCCAATAAATATATCTATTCATACAACTAAATCACACAAAATTATTCATCACCATGTTAGAATTTTAATATATTTTATAAAAAAATCGTACGTAACATAATCCACTAAAAAATATAAAAATAAACAAACCTCTCATTACTGATATACCGATTTGTTTATCTATTATTTCTA
This sequence comes from Apis dorsata, assembly GCF_000469605.1. Classification (NCBI taxonomy): domain Eukaryota; kingdom Metazoa; phylum Arthropoda; class Insecta; order Hymenoptera; family Apidae; genus Apis; species Apis dorsata. Next base: position 188,276 of record NW_006263566.1, read on the forward strand.
AGAATATGACGACGAGAAATATGAAATTTGCACGAAAGCAAATCCTCCAGTCAAAACAACTTTCGATCCATTATCCCAACCCGAGACCGCAACGTAAAATCGTCCGTATCCCCGGCTTCAATCTTCTTTCACCTTTTCCAAACACACCGATAGATCAGTCACATGAAGACACGAGAACAAATCACACCGGCAGTCGAGTGAAGAGAGGAATCCACGCGATGTCGCACCGTCCACTGATCTTTCCGCGCTTTCCGGCTAGCCGAAATCGTCCAAACTTATCGGTTTCCAATCGTTCCCGTTCACCAGCAATTGGAAAACTTTCCTCGTAATCCGTCAGATAAATCACACGTCCCTTATGCATCCCCTATCCATCTACCTCCCTCATCTACCTCCCTCATCTTCCTCTCTTCCATTTCTGTCCTCTCACCCTCCTCCTCCTTTTATCTTCTCTTTCATCGTTTTCTTCCGACTGTCTGCCACAGATCAGGGAGGGAAGAAAAGAGAAGGAAAGGGGAAGGAAGGAAGACACTCAAGGAGAAACCTTCGAGACCATTCTAACCGATTGTCTCACGCATCGGCGGATCAAGGATGGCTTTCCCGCCCCTCTTCGGGCGACTTTCCTTTGGAATTTACATCTGTTTTCACTGACAGACAGACGCGAGCCATGAAACCTGGCACGAGGGAGGATGGAGCCAAGATCCACTTGACGCGCCAAGACGAAAGCCACCCCTTCGTGGCGTGAAACGATCAAATTGGCGAAACCCTAACGCGTCCCTTTGCTCGGTGGCCCGTGACAAGAGCGAGGAGGGAAGGTTAGGATTCGATGATAGGAGAAGAGGAAGGGGAAAGATATTTCCAGTGTTAGATTTTTGTCGGATTAAAAATTGATATTGCTGTTGTGAATCGTGAATCTTATTTGATTTGAGGGGGAGGAATCGTGGAATAGTGATAAAATTTTTATTTGGATAAAGAATGGATGGAGAATGGAAAGCAATAATGATATTTTGTATGGTAAAATGAAAGAGATTTAATTTTTGAAAAATTTAAAATTACATTTATTAGGAATATGACAAAGAATAAATTATGTGAAAATTGTTATTGAATTTGATATAAAAAATTTTGACATAAAAGATATAAAAGTATTGATATACAGAAAAGAACCATTTGTTCAGTTAGAGGATCAAAATGCTGACAACAAAATATACTAAGCATCGAAATACTGATGCATCGATAAAATAACAGAGATATCAGTAGCCTTCCCAAACTTTCATTACTAACTTTGAAACTATCACACTTCCAATGTAACGAACAAAGTCCCCTTACAAGCGAACAACTATAACATCCATCTCTCCAAACAATCAAAACTGGGTCTCTCAGACTTCTCTCAGGTAATTTCCTTTATTCACCAAACTTGTCTCGACTATCGTCTGTGCCGTATTTACCTAAATCATTCGATCATAAACCAAAATGTTCAGGAATCTTAAAATTTTCAATTAATAATTTATTTTTTTTATATATATAATGATAAGATAAAGAAAATATTAAAACTTTAGTTTAATTTTATAACATGTATATATTAATATTTCAGACAAGATACTTTTAATTACGATAGAATTAATCCTATTAGATTAAATGAAAAAAATCTAAACCGAAGAAAAATTAAAAGAAAAAACTAACAATCGTTAATATTTTTTTTGGAAATTCTAAATTTTTCTTCGATCAACAAAATTAACAAACACAAAATTACCAATAAATTAACCATTTCTTTCGGATGATAGGACAACTAAACGGAAGGATAAAAAAATCAAGGAAGTTAGAAAGTTCAAATATGGCGAGAATATAAAAAATAAACCGAAAATCAATCGACCCGATCGATCGCACACGAGTAATTCAATAAAATCGCGTTACAACGTCCCTTCAATTTCTTCCCTCAACGTCGAGGACTTAATGCCGTTAATAGAAACCTTCATTCCCCAAATTGAAAACTAACCTCCGCCCTCTGTTATTCGATCGTGGAATTTCGGCCATGAATCTACGCTACGTCGCGCAAATGATGTCTGAGCATGCGAACGACTTTCCAGCCACGTGACTGCAAACCGTAACTTTAAACGAGTCGCTTTGTCCTCCCTCTGTCTACTAGTGTCGTCCAAGTTTCCACGGAGACTAATAGGTTATTACGTATACCAGCTGGATATTTTGCTCGTAATTACATGCGCGTTCCCAAACTCATTTAAACTCTTAAAGAATAGGATGGAAATATGATGGTCGAGAATGGAAAATAGAAATGGTTTTTTCATAATTTTTTGCGTGCTTGTCATAGGTAATTCTTTGAGAATGAAATCGAGTCATTGAATGATCTAGTTTTAGGGACGAGAAGGATTGAAATTTGAGGAAAGAGATTAATTGTAATTGTAAGGAATCATTCGTTTATCATTTAAATTTTTAATAATTTGAATTTTAAAAGCGACTTTAAGTAAAATAGTTTAAATCCTTCGATGTTTAATTGTGGCAAGGATCATTCAGCCTCGATCATTTATATGGTCATTCAAAATTTTAAATTATTGAAGGAATTAATCTCCTGAATTTCGAGAAAGTAATGATTTTAAATAGAATAGTAAAATAAATTTTAAGGATTTCATTCTTCAAATTTTAGAGAAGAGATTGATCATGATTATTATCTTCATCCGCTACAAGATTCATATTTGGATCTGAGTGGTTTATGTCATTGTCCAAACTTTTAGATGGTTGATAGAGGAATGTTTCGGTTTCACGGATGAAGGGATTAATCCTCTAAATTTTGAGGATGGGTGATTGGTTTAAGTGGAACGTTCTGGCCGAACCCTTCGATGACCTAGTTGGATGGACGAAGGATTGGAATGCTAGGAGAAGATTGATCGAGAATTTGCTGGATGAACATTTCTGTTTAACCTCGATCGAGATACTTGGCATACGTAATAAAGAAAGTTTGTCAATTGATCTAATTTATATTGATTATAAATAATTTAAATAAATAATCATTGATAATATTTTCGTTGATTTTTTAATATCATTACATTAAATAAAAATATGAAAAATTAAAATTATTCTATTAATTTTACACAATTTATTAAAAAGCGAAAAATAACTGACTAAAAAAAGTAATAAAAATTGAACAAATGTAAGAAGATAAAATCGACCAAATAAAAGTTTACCAAGTGAAACTTTATGATAACTCAGGCTATTTAGAGAAAACGTTCGAAAACTGTAGGAGAGGAGGGGAGCAAAATAATCAACTGCCTGTTTACGTTGAGCCAGAACCGCGGAGGGATTACAATTACGCGTGTGAAAGGGCGGTTCTGCGAAAAAGTTCTCGCGACTGCGGGAGGATAGGTTTTAAAATTCATGTCGAGACTCTTGGAACTCGGGAGAGAAGGGAAAAAAGTTTTTCTTAACCTCAAAACGTTTGACGAAGAGGTTAGAGCCGTTCCAGCCAAGAGGAACGAGAACCTGGAAAAACTAATGAAAATAAAGGAGAATTAATATTGCACGACGAGTTTTCTTCCAACTCGAATAAATATAGAAGGTAAAAGATTGTCGTCTGAAAACGATTATACACGTGAAAATTTGTGAAATTATAACATTGAATGTACTCTGGTTTAGATTAATGATAAAATAAATTTGACAAGATTATTCAAATTTTCTTATGCGATGGATATTAACGATTAATTTTAAGGATACAATTATAAAGTTATGAAATTACATGATTTAATTTTTGTTCTCAAGGAAAGTTTGATGTGGAAGTTTAATTTTATCACAAATATAAGGAAACAGTTTTAAGACTTCCAACGATAAGAAGAAAATTGTAATAATATTTCTTAACAAATTTATGGGATTAATGTGACTGCATTTATTAGCAATAATTACATAGAAAGCTAAAATTACCTTTATTTTTCCCAACACGTTTTCGCACTCACGCGCCCTCTTAACCCTTTCCAACCCTCACAAATTTCCTCCTAACAATTTATAATCTCGCATTATTTTCCCTCGCTCTTTTTATTATTAACATAAAACTTAATTTTAAAAAAATCTTAAATTAAATTTTTTAAATCGACTATACAAAAATTTCCATTGTTTAAAATTGTCTCACTTTAACAGAAGAATTTGATTAAATTTTTAATCTCTAATGATTTTAACGATTTCAATATAAACATCTAAATTTCATATTTCAAAGTTACTTAAACCTCAAAATTCTCTTGAAGATTTTCTATTAAATATCTAGATATATTCCTGTTCTTTGTTTTTATCAACTATTTTAATAATACAGAAGAAATAACGAAACAGATTGTAAAATTTCAAATTCCAGACATGAGAAGAAGAAATGCGAAAGGAGAGGAAGAAACCGAGCCAGACACTTTTCCTCGTTACTTTTTACCAAAGTTCCCCAACAGTTCCGCAAAACTCCCTCCCTGGCGGGTAATAATATTTCATTCGAGATATCGAGCTCCTTCTCGCGGTGTTCTATTCGCGCTCAGCCGGCGAGCAAGTGAAAAATCACAGATGATAATAAATTCCACGAGCAGGCCGAGGATCGTTTCCGACAAAAAGAGAATGGTGCGAACGTGAAAGTGAATCTCTCTTCATTGTCGAATAAAAAATTTATATCATTACTTTCGAATTATTAATGTAATACTTTTTAAAATGAGGCAATATTATAAATTATTATTCGAGATATGATGTTTAATGTTTATGAATTGTATATTTGAATAATTCAGACTCTATAATTATATGTAATTGTATATTACATGTGCGTGTTTACATGTAATGAATACTTTAAAAAAAAATTCATTGTTTGCTTCGTTAAGTCAATGAACTTTTATACAAAAAACTCGTTCGTGTTTTACAGCAATTTCACAGTATGCGTAATATTATTAATTTATAGTTGTATATGATTCTTGGGTTGAAATTTTTGGTTGAAATAATTTTTGGGTTGAAATTTTGGGTTGAAATAAGAAAGTTTATATTACTCGCCTGTATGTCCAAAATGAAATATTATGTATAGAAATATAATTATAAAATGAAATTAATTAACATACATATACGAATATTTTCAAAATTCAAAAAATTTTAAAAAATGATTTTACAGTGTATCAATCTTACGATATTTCTATTTAAAAAAAGTTTCATAAAATTTCATTAAATGAGAATAACAAATACAAAAATAAATACAAAAATAGATATTGATTTACGTGAATATATTAATAAATAATAATTGATATTTATCTTGGAAATAAATATTCTTCACATTTTCTTCACGACTGCAAAGAAAGAATCTGAAAAATAAAACTGAACACCGTACAAGGTAAACGAATCTCTCCCTCGAGTTACGAAATCTCGAGTAAAAATAACCGAAAAAAAAAGAAAAGAAAGAAAGAGAGAAAAAGAAAAACAGAAGAAAAATGAAGGAAAAATAAACGATAGCTGGGAGTATCATCGAAAGCAAACGGAATCCTTGTAGGAGTAATTAAAGGACGAGAAAGAAAGATTTAATTCCCAAAAGGCTGCGATTTTCCCTTACGTCTAACTGAGTTTTAACGAAGGGAATCAACCCTAGCTGGAACTCCTGAGGGGTAGTAATACGTCACATAAGGCTCATCCCTTAACAGTCGTCTAATGGCTCACAAAGGAGCAAGGGGCTGATTATACGAAAAAGAGGGTGTTTTATGTACATGGCGTGTATTTCGGCCACCAAGCGGGGAAATAATAAAAAGAACGTTCGCGTTGATTGAGTTATGGTCGTACCAACTCTCATGAAAATTCTCAGGAGAAGGAATTCTCATAGGAAGAGAAATTTAAAGAGTAGAAATATTTGGATTAATTTTTGCTTGAACTTAATGTCTATTTTAATTATTTATTTGAAAGAAGTTAATTATTTATGTTAATTATTAATATTAAGTTAATTATTAATTATTTATTATTTATAATGAGTTATTTATGATATTTATAATAAGTTTTTCAATAAAGAATCTTTTTCATTACGTATCATATCAAAAATGAATTTAATCAATTGATATTTAAATATTTTAATCCATATGTACAAATACTTTTTAATATATCCGTTGTAAAGATTTTAATCATTGTTCGTTTCATAATGAAAAAAAGAGACAATGCATTGATAATAATTTAATTTTATGAATATATAAAATATAATTCAATATTTAATATTTTATAAATCACTAAAAAAAGAAAAAGAGACTATACAATGAAAGAAAAGAAGAAGAAGATATAATTTTATTTTAAATATTTCATGAAAAGGAATTCAAAATTGGACAGTTCCTCTTTTGTCATGCAAATTCAATAACTTTATGTTAAAGTCTTTAACAATACTCCCATGTATATTACAGAAGCAAAGATATTTGCGTTTCTTCTTTTATTCATTCCACACGTATACAATTCCTATACACATTCAATAAGCTCACATAGATTCTATCTATTACATGGAACGAGCTTAGATCCGCTTAGAAGGTTCTTTGTCGTTGGGAACGTAAGGCCTTGCTGAAAGAAGGAACCTTTTCCAAGAGTTCGAGGAGCGTCGAGGACTTGGACCAAGGACTCTCGGTCCACCCTCTTTAATCTCTCTTCTCTTTCACGGTGTATCGAGTGATCTGTGTCCTCGGGTGATCTTCCACACCGCTTAAATTCTCTGATACCACCACGTGGTTGATGTTACCTGTGTGAAAATGATAATAAAATTCAATAGCAAATTGAATTTTAATCTTTATCATCATTACTAGTCATTTTCAATTCATTCAAAAAAAATATCGATCTCAAAATTTTGAAAAAAAATTTTCAACTCTTTTGTGAATATACATATTAATATAATTTTTTTTTAAATAAATTCAATATTCGTATCTAAGTTAAATGATATTAAATTACAATCGAAAATATTCAACGATTTTCCAAAATTTTAAAACCACCATGTTAGAACAATTTTATAAATTACAGATTATTAAATTACAGATTATTTTTTAGGAGATACAACGAGATTGATCTTTTTAAATGGATACGTTAAAAACGAAATCGCTCGTTGAAATATTTCTTTTTTGAAATTTTAAAAAATTCAACGATTCATCGCTGCCACTTAACGAGAACGAGATTCGTTCCACCCCTTTCGCATTAACGTTTTTCATCGCACTATATCCAGGGACTGTACACCAGGACTGTGCCATTTTTATTCTCACAACCGCGAGTTTCATTGGCTTTCCGCGACGCCGTAAATATTATATGTAACACTCGACTTGCTTTACGCTTCTATGAATTCTACACGAGACGGCAATTTCGAGTTCTTGAAATTCTTCGGTCCATAATCGCGATCTTATTCATGCATGTCGGGGGATGATACCAGGGGCAATAAAGATGGGGACAATTTTCATTCCTGTTGCACTTCAGTGGCATTTCAACTTGAAATTTATTAATGAACAATTTTTTAAATGTGCAACAAAAAATTAAAATTTTATATATATTGATAATTTATACGTTATGATACGTAATATTTTTATTTTTACTCTCATGGTCAGACAGTTCTTCCGATATGAATCCAATTGACAATATTTGAAGTTAAATATATTGTACATTTGTACACATATTATTAATTTATATTAATATTATGATATGAATGATTTGAAAAAATTTTGAATATTTGATAAAGAATATGATGAACCAAACCAATATAGTAATTAATAAAATTTAATATTTAATAAAAATTATCATCAAATAAAAAAATAACAATGTTGAACGGTTCTAGTAATTTTTCATATCGAAGAAATGCATTAGAAAAAAATATAAATTCTCCTGAAATATAAACATTTTATCCAAATTTAAATTAAATCGTACTTGTCTCGTACTCTCGGATAATCGATCGTTGAATAATCAGATCATGTCTCGATAATAATATTATCCATTGTATCGAAAAGAATAAACTTACATTATAATCTCGTTCAATAATAATAATTATAATAATAATTTCCAATCTCTGGATCCAATATATACCATTATTCAATTCGAAGGGATATTAAACGAAGTGGCATTATTGCATCCCTTGTACGGACGATATCGTTCTAAAATGGACGGTGCTTTAACAGGCTCGCAGTCAAAAGAACTGATGTTTATTTCATCGGGCTCGGGAGCATTGAGAACTTTCGCAAGTTTTGCGAACTCAAACAGCCTCTTGTTCGACTCGAGTGTTAAATCGATCTCCGTCGACGTGGACGGCTATGTTCGGATTTGGAAACGCGTACGTTCCATCAGACAACTTGCGCAACGTCGAAAATGTAAATTTCGCGAGGGATAGCGCGCCCATTGTTACGCGAACAACGACTTCTTGTTTTTCTGACTGGGTTTTCCCATATGCAGCATGCAAGGAAGTTTATGAAAATTGTGAATTAAGTCGAGAATTTTTTTTTTTTATTATTCATGCATAAGATTGATATATAAGAAGAATGGAAAGAAAATTTTATCACTTTATACAAAGGAAAGAGAGAGAGAGAAAGAGAGAGAGAGAGAGAGAGAGAGAGAGAGAGAGAGAGAGAGAGAG
>NW_006263566.1:196943-205944 GCF_000469605.1 Apis dorsata
AAATAATAACTCACGCTTTGAGATAGAATTTTGAAATTTAATGTTGCTTTTTATGTTGGAAAATTTAGGCAGTAATAAAAAATAAACAATAATAATTAAATTCCACTAATTCCAAACATAAATTTACTAGTTTAATTTTATAAAAAAAGATATTATCTTGAGACGATAAAAAAGAAAGTAATTGTAACAAAATGATATTTGAAATATATTGAAATTTATTATTTTTTTTTTTTCATTTTTTTCTATCAAGAATTTTTCTCTTCGCAATATACATGCTTCATCTTAAAAATATTATAATCTTTTATCACTTCAGATTATAAAAAATACAGTTTTATGTGTATATTATCTGTAATGCCAATGAAAATTATTTCACGGACAAAGTGATTAATAAAGACAATTATTCTACAAAATCTACTCTTTTCAAGAAATACCAACTCCGAGCAATATTCTGCACAATGATACCTCTCTCAAATCAATAAAAAACCAATTCGAACTTCGAAAGCGCTTGAATTCGCATTAAAATTTTTCTCCCTTTCCAAACCAACCTGGAAAACTACTTCGTCGATCCTCAGAAAAAAAAGATCTTAGACCAAGTTCCCCAAGCAAATCTTCCAAGAAAGTGAGAAACATCAGCAAAAATTCAACGTTAATCCCTATGGATGTCCTCCGTGGTAATCAAACCGATTCCCGATTGGAGGGAACGATCAAAAAAGGTGATCGAAAAAAAAAAAGAAAAGATATGGTCGAGGAACACCTGAGTTTGTGCAATTTGATCGATCCTCTCGATCGATCCCGCCGGGATAGATCGACACGCCCGCCAATACCTATCAATCTACCTCTGGAACGATGTAATGTCAGGTAATCACGGTGCCCGTAATGATCGTGATAACGAGCCACTTCCCGTCCGAAAAGGTGATCGTCCCTCTGGTAATTGAACGTTGCAAGAGGGAAGAGCAGGAACCAGTGCGTGTTCTGGAAACCGGCTGGAAATTGATTAGGACACAGTATTTTAGGCATGGTGTGAAGAATCTGCGGAAAGACCTGTTAGCCATGTTTATATTTTCCGCAAAAAATTTCTTTTCTTTTTTTATTTTTCTATTTTTGATTATCGAAAATGCTTGATGAAATAAATAAATTCTTAAGAAAAGTTATTTTATTGGGATTATGGTTAGATTAAACGTTTAATCGTTGTAGATAAAATAGATAAAAAGTTTTAAAGAAAGTTATTAGATTTAAACGATGATATATATTTTTTAAGATAAATACAGAAAGCTTCATACAATATAGAAGGTTTCACATAAGTAGTGAATAATAATGGTAATTTAATTTTATTCAGTAGCATAGATCGTGCTTGTGAGAAATTCGTGAGATGTAATATTTTAGTTCATACTGTACGTAGAATTTATTTTACTTTATTATCTATTGCGTGTCCGTTCATCTTGTTTTAATGTTTCAACAGTGTTTCATTTGAAATTGTTTCAAGACCGCAAGGGACACGATTGTTCATGGTTCATAGCAAAATAAATTGCAACGAGTTTGATAAATTGCAGCGTGTAACGAGATAAAAATTACTACGATACAACCTGAGGCACTTTTATTTTCTTTAATAATAGGTCACCAGATCATCTACGATCTTACGGAACTTTCCTATTCTACTTATTTGATCGTGAAGTATACCATCGATATACGCAATTCTTTTAGTCTTATATACATTCAGTAATAAGTTACAAAACGTTTGGTATTTCAATTTCAATTAATATCTCATCATATACAATTTACTCGCGAATAAATAGGATAGTTTTTTCTTCCAAAAACTCTTTCAAAATTTTCAAATTATCGTTCGTTGTCATTTTTATTCATCGATCGCGTCAAGATTTTTCAATAGCTGCAAAATTTTTAATAAAAAGAAGAAGCGGATAATTCCATGAGATTGTGAAAAATCCTCTTATATCAAGGCATTCCTTTAAAAAAATATTCGTCTTCATTCGCGGTAAAAGGGGAAAGGTCAAAGGGCACGAACGAACGGACAAGTAAAAATTTACAGCGGCGCGCGGACGTGTCCCGGTCGATCGTGAAAGAACAATCGAATCACGCGTCGAGGAAAGATCCGAAGCAGAAAGAAAAAAAGAGGGAAAGAGAGAGAGAGAGAGAGAGAGAGAGGACGATTGCCTTTTTAAGGCGTTCGAACGATCGACTGTGGAAGGGGTTGCTTTTCAAAAGGACGTTTGTACGTGACGCCGTAGGATTCGCAATATTTCCTCTCTCTCTCTGTCTCTCTCTTCCCTTCGTGCCTCACCATTTGATCTCTATCACCCTTCCTTATTTATTTCTCCCTGAACTGTCTCTGTCTCTAATTAACTGGCCTCCTATCTATTCGTTCGAATTTCTCTCTTTGCAATCTTCTTCTACTTTTCTTTTATTTGTTCAATTTTTTTTTCTCCTTTTTTTTCGATTTTTTTCGGTCTTTCGACATGGAATTTTCCACTTAATTGGTCGTTATGTTTATCGCGTAGAAATTTTTTTAATTGTTAATTAGATTAAATGTTGTCTAGCATCGGTTGCTAATATCCGACGAAGAATTTATTCTTGGTAAATCAAAAATCACAAACTTTGATTGTATCGACGATATTTTGTAATAATGGGTTTTGCTATTGCTATTCTTATTTGTATTTGCTTTCTATAAAAGTGATAAATGTTTTATAAATTTTTTTTAAATATTAGTAATAACTATATAAAAAAAGAAAGAAAGAATTTAATCTACTCCACATTTCGTATCATCTCATTATCGAATCATCTTACACAATCATTTCAATTCATAAATCATATATTTCCAAATTTCTAAAATGAAAATCCAGAATTCATATCCATATGTATATATTAACAATTGAACAGAATATAGACAATTCTTGAACACTGCCACTCTCTTCCTTTTTTAAAACCATTTCATTAACATTCCTATTTGTTCTCTCGTTCAACCCTTTAACACTTCCATCCACATACCCATTCATTTTTACATCCCTTGTTGTCTTCATATTTCCGTCTCAACGAGGCATGCACCTGCCGATTCGCCTCTATTTCTCCATCTGTCCGGCCATTTATCTCCTTCCCGTCCGCTCCCGCCGCCCCCTTTCTTCGCTACGTGTACCGAATAGACACGTGTTCCCGATTCCGAGGCCGACGATTGATTGATCGGCGGAAGAGAGACGTACGAAACGACGCTCAGGAAAAGATTCAATCCAGGGTTTACACGGAAGAAAGAAAAGGGAACCGGAATTGAAGAAATGATCCCGCCCTCCCCGACTCTTGTTTCGTCAGCTCTAATTATTTCTCATTTCCACAGGCCTGCCAAGGGTATGAAAGTAGGGGGTTAATTGAAAGTTCGCGAAAGCGTTTCGCTGTTTTTCAATGTCTTCCTGATAACCTCTGGCCTTATCTCGAGGCTAGATTTCTTTTTACGTTTATGGACGATCAGGAGAGAAATGTTGAATATATTATATTTTTATTTTTTATATAAATTTTGCCTTTCTTGATCTTCAGTTTATTAATATCTTTTTTGTTATTTTATTTATATATATTTATATATAAAATTTTTGTTTCTTATTATTGAATTAGCATCATTTTTGAAATTTTATTTTTTCATTTTTCATTCTTTTCTTATTTTTTTATATATTTATATTATATTTGCAGATTCGTAAATATTATTTTTTTCAAATTTCTTAAAATTCCTTTTCTTTTTAGAAATAATCTTCTACTCTTCGTTCCACGATTTTCCTATTCATCGTTCTATATTTCTTCGGAAATCTCCCCCATATCTCCAAATCATCGATTTTTCATCCTTTATCCCACAAACTTTCAATTTTATCTAATCCTTTACCCTTTACCTCTCAATTCTCTTCATTTTCCTTTATCATCACAATTCCTCCTCCACCCGTTTCTTCCCATTTAAACACCTATCTGTCCTATGTATCCTATCCCCTCCTCCCGCGTCGGACTAAATGAGATTAATCGTTATGTCATAGTGATTCAATTAACCTCGCTCGAACATATGTTGCCCGCAAATCATGATTTTCATGCCAGACAAACTAGAAACGCGCCATACGGTTATTCGTTATGATTTTGGCCCATCTATGTAGACATTTTCACATCATCAATCGCGACAGTTAAACGAAAGTTGATCGTATGTATTGGTCATTTCATGTTTCATTAGTATTATATATACGTTTCATTAGTATATATATAGTTATAAATTATAAACTCTAAAATATTTTCAGATTTGTCACTCTTTTTGTAATGTTTAAATTCACAAATAAAATCAATAATCTTAATCGTCGAATTTCAGTCTCGCTCGAACCGTCATCGTAGGACGTGTTTACAAACGCTCGCGAGTGACTGTATTTGAGGATCATTATAAAATTTCTAAAATGAAATTGTGCTGCATTTTTGCTTATTCTTGATTTATTTTTTATTTTTTTTTCATTCCATTTTACAGATTTCAAGACTCGTGAAGGCTCTGTTAACAGGGATTCTCGCTTATTTTTTAACATTTCCGTTACCGTTTCCAATATAATTTCCAAAACAAAATCGTATGCGCAAATATATAAATTCCTCACAAAAGAACAAACAATTGTTCTCGATTGAGGGTATCTCAATTCAGGAATATAGGATTACCATAGAAAAAATTATCGATTCCAAAAACATTCGATTTGTATCGAGAATCTCTGATAGGCGTCTTTATTTATGTTTAAATATAAATAACCGTCGAATTTGTGATTGAAACATAGTTCGTTTATATCTATAATTATTTTTCTAGAATCTGAAAAATATTCTACGATTATTTTATCAAAAGTAGAAATGCCTTCGAAGAAATCAAGAATAAAATTTGGACAAAAATCTAACAACAAAACAAAGAAACTCTACCAACTCTCTCAAACGAGTGAAAAATAATAATTCTTTAATCCTCTTTAAAAAAATATTCGATGAATCAACTTTTCTTGAATGTCAACATTTATTTTCTGTTTTTTTTTTTTCACTTCATTTCACGGATTTCAAAGTTAGGCTCGTGAATCTATTAACAGTGATACTCGCTTACTTTTGAATATAAAGTTATCGTTCCAATATGATTTCCAAAACAAAATCATATGCGCAAATGCACAAACTCCCCACGAAAGAACAAGCAATTGTTCTCAAATACTGATTGAGGGTATCTCAATTCAGGAATATACGATTGCCATAGAAAAAATTATCGATTTCAAAAACATTCGATTTGTATCGAGAATCTGATGGGCATGTTTGTTTATGTTTAAATATAAACAACCGTCAAACTTGTGATTGAAACATAGTTCGTTTATATTTATAATTACTTTTCTTCTCTAGAATCTGAAAAATATTCTACGATTATTTTATCAAAAATAGAAATGCCTTCGAAGAAATCAAGAATAAAATTTTGACAAAAATCTAACAACAAAACAAAAAAACTCTACCAACTCTCTCAAACGAATGAAAAATAATAATTCTTTAATAAATCCTCTTTAAAAAAATATTCGATGAATTAACTTTCCTTGAATGTCAACATATAGCAGGATTGATATCGGATCGACTAATTGGAAAGCTTGGCCGAGGCGTGTTCAACAAAACGAACTCGAAACGGACAATTTCACCCGGATGGGATTTGTATTCGCGGTAAAGGGCATAAAAGAGGAAATATCCTAACGCGATTGAAATATCGCATTGACGAGTTGAAACACTTTTACCAGCCGGCCATCGATAAGTTAATCGAATCGAACAAATATCGAGAAAGGCATTTAATGGTTTTTATCTCCATACCGTATTGAATGCGCCAGTTTTTCAACAGGAGAAAGGTCGATCTGTCTTCCCTCATCCCCCACACGGGCCATCCATATGCAATATTAGAAGTGAACTGGCCGATTTTTATTATACGCATCGCCATGCAGAAATGCGGGGGAATTTTAGGAATACAGCGAATGCATCCATGTGCGTTAATAGAGAGAAATTGTTCGAAATTTCTTCTTGTGAGGTATAGAGTTTTTTTTTTTATTGAATGATTGATTAAAATAAATTGATCTACGTATGTTATATATGGAAATTAATTATTTAGAAGTTTATTTGAATTAAGTAACATGAAAATGAAGTTCTTTTTTCCTTTGTGAGATTCTTTTTATTCAACGATTAAATAAATGATATTGTATATCGCGTTAATTGATTAGAGATGTATGAAACGATATAAATTATTTGTTTAGAAAATCTAATTTAAAAATATTTATAGATTATGTATTTATAGATTATGTATAGTATTATATTACGTAGAATTATTAATATAAATATAATATTGTTAATATGTAATTCTTAATTTTAATTTTAAAAGAATATTTATTGAATATAATTTAATTAAACATCTTCTTCTAGCTCTTCTTCTAGATTTGAATTTATTTCACTCGTTAAATTATGCGGTTGAATTGAAATTGGAATTGATAATGATTTATTAAATTATTCAATTGAAAACTTTAATGAAAAACAACTAATGAAAACATAAATCTTCATCTTAATCTCTTTTCTTTTCGTATTAAAAATTAATATACAAGAGATTTAAATAAACTAAATCTAAAGATTTAGATAGTAAATCTAATATAGTCGAAACTATATTTAAAAGAGTCTAAATTCTCTAGATATTTCATCTTGACCTAGTTTCGATCACCATAAACTTAGCTCTAAACCTCGTCATAATTTCGTCTCGTATGGATGGAAGCATAGTGTAAATTTAATATTATTCCTCGTTTCAAAATTCCAACTTTGACCCAATGAAATTCAACTTGAACTAAACTTCACGAATTATGTAACATTGTCCAAGATCAAATACGAGCATAACCTAAATTACATAAAATCTTAACTTAATCTAAATGAACTTAAATTTCGACCTTGAGCGAATTTGAAACTTTATATAAATTTACGTATATTTAAATTTGAAACTTAATATAAACATTATAAATTTAGCGTTAATATTATATATTATTTTAATGTAAAATTAATTTAAACATTTAATATTTATTAGCAACGTTTTCTAGCGAATTGAAAATAAATTAAATCGTGCAATTTCTCTTTTATTCTATTTTATGATTGTAAGGGGAGAATAAAAGGTTTCTCGAAAGAATCTAATCTAATGGAATACGTATTTTTAGTGAATAATGGACGAAGGATAGCAATCGTGGTTAAAACACGTGCCACTAGGAAAGCCATAAATACGAAGTGAAAGTACTTCAAAGTACTTAGGGCACGTTTCTATGTTTCTGATGGATTCTTCCAATCGAAATGCTGTCGATAAATTTCCTTGATCGTTTCTTAATGTAATGAATGCTAAGTCAGATGACAAATGCCTATTACGATATGATAAAACCGGTTACATTTATCCTTTGTTGTACTCCATTATTGTAAAATGTGTCTTTAACGATCTCGAGGCATTGGCAGAACGTTGAGAAGGATGATAAGAGGAATCATTGAATAAAGTGATTCTCATTTAAATCTCAACTTTTATCTGTACCTTAAAAAAAAACGATATAAAAATTCTTCGATAATATCAGTCGAATTCATAATATATTTTATCAGCCTCCTACAAATAATACAAATGCATAAATACAATAAAATTAAAATATTTTTCACTATTATAAACAGTAATAAAAAGACAGTATATAGCATATAAGTTTAATATAACGATACTTTCATCATCCAATATCAAACAAAATTCTCATAAAATATCTTTGATCATCAAAAGCACGAATCCAAGGTCTTCTAATAATGTATCTGTATAAAATAAAATTAGCTATAAAACTAGCTAGATATTTTTCCTTCGAGATAGATACAACGCAAAACGCTTTACAATGCGCCACCAATCACAGAGCTATTCCATTACACTGCAGCATTCATGTAATATCGTGTTGTGTTCTAAAAGCGAAACCATCAAGATCCAAGCAGATGCACCTGATCGCTTCCTACGGTAGCGATTTTTATTGAACTTCATGGCATGCATGGGATATAATTTCGAGAACGAATCGATCCAGCAGGAGACATTTTAGAGCTAAAGACTTTATTGCATATCTACATGGATCCCCATAATTTCAGGGATTCATATAATGCCGGTTCACATCATGCTCCATGGTCCCTGCCGCCTTTCCTTGAGACATCGTGCGCAGGATGTAGTGTACCCCATAAAGGGAATCCTCCCTTCGAATATATGCAGACACGAATACGTGTCTACCTTCTACCTTCTTCGAAAAGATTCTCCGTTTCCTCCCTCTTCTTTTTCCCTTTTATTCTCGACATTTCTTTAATATTCCTCTTCTATTCTTCCTTTCCTTCTTGGGCTTCCGTTTTCTTCGCGAACTTCGTTATTTTCGTTTGGACTTTTATTTTTAAAAACTTGGGTTCCGGTGTTTGATCATTTTCGAATATTGTTCAATTTTATTTTTCAATATTCATTATATTTCCCTCTTTGAAAAGTTTGTTTCTAATATTTTTCTTCTATAATTGATTTATCTTTAACTGGTCTCACTTTGTTTTTTTTCTTCGTTTCGGTTTTTTGATTTCCTTTCTAAGGTTCGCTTTGATATTCTTTTACTTAATTTATTTTACAGGAAAGAAGCTCTTGTTTCTGTTAAATATTATCTTAACACGTACGAAATCATCCAAATCGAATATATAAATAATAATTAATCCACAACACTTGTAATGTTTACGGAATAGGAAAAACATCAAAAAGCTTCTATCAAAACACGGCCAAATTAATAGATCCATCCACACGAAACTTTAATCTTACCTGTGAAACAAAACAAACCGAGGCAGCGATCTATTTCCTCTAACCTTTCTCCTACAACATTTACCCCAGAAAAATCAATCAATCGGTCCTACCCTTGCCCAGATACAGACCTACCTCAATTCCACCCTCGTCGCCCCTGCTACACGGCTGGAATCGGGGAATTTACGATCTCGACGT
>NW_006263566.1:206139-206424 GCF_000469605.1 Apis dorsata
CCGCCATGTCGATGATGGCTCTCAGGAAGAACAACGCGTACACAGGGAGTAATATTCGACACCGTGTGCAGCTGAAATTTAATCATCGACCAAAAGGCGGATTTGAATCTAGTCGTCGATAGATTGGCGGAGGTAATAGCCTTTCTAAGCCTTTATTGCCCACCGTTAATTTGCCGTAGTGCTCGATCCGCTTTCAATTGCCGATGCTGCCCACTGGAGGCAGTTTAAGTCTCTATTCTTGTTTCTCTCTCTCTCTCTCTCTCTCTCTCTCTCTCTCTCTCTCGC
>NW_006263566.1:206574-207973 GCF_000469605.1 Apis dorsata
CTACTTTTTTTTTGTTTTATTTTTTTTTTATTTCCTATGGCTGTTTGAAGTTTTTCATTTCAACGAAGCTACATTAATTAAAGCGTATACCGGGTGTAGAGATTTTAATAGGATTGTCTTTCTAAGTATTAAAAATTGATGAAATAATATTTAAAAGAGAGAGTTTGTTTGAGGAGGAATTTGCATGAGAGTTTAAATTTAAATCAAAGAAGGAGGCGATAGATAAGAAAGTATGAAGTAAGAGGATGATAAAGGATAATGTTAAAGATATTTTTCTTTTATCCATTTTTTTTAATTAGTAGATTCATTTTTGATTCGAGTTGAATATATTATAGGTCAAAAAATAAGATAGATCCACGCGTGTGTAATAATAATTTTTAAATTTTAATCTCGATATAAAACTATTTTACGAAATTTTGATCTATCATCTCTTATCCTTCATGTAAACATTAAAAGGGATTATTTGGAAGATTTTGAATCGCGATGGAGAGTTAATTCGAGGAGTTTAGTTAGTTTTAGTATAGTAACCTTCATACAGAGAAGTTCTAAATTGATGTTTGATATCGAAATCCTAAGATTAAATTTACAAATCTTTCAATTCCTTCATGGAAACGATAACATCTGCAAATTTGTAGGATATCGTAATAAGATATGTAGCAATAAATCCATAATAAGATCAAGATATAATGTAACATTCAATTTGCTTTAAAACGTTTTCTAATCCTGGAGATAATATTTCTAGGATCCAACTGGCTAGGCTTTATAACTTTAGTTATTTGCCAACTCACCCTTCCTATCATTAATCTTCATCTTCTATTAGAAATTTATCTATTTCTCTCAAAGAAATATAATTTCGATGACTTGTTTAAGATAAATGAATACTCTGAACCAAAAAAAAATTTATTCCATTAAACAAAATGTAACAAACTCCAATTAATTATTAAGTTGCATCTAAAGTAGTAATATGATAATATGATAAAATAGTAATATGATAATGAACTTCTTGTTGATTTTAAATATATTGTTTTATTATTATTATATTATTATTATATTATTTCTTTATTAAAAATATTGCTGCTGATTGTTTCATTTCAAAATAGCAAATGAAAAGAATTTTTTAATATATCTTTTTAGTAATTTAATACAATAGAAAACAAATACAGTGCTTATCATCACTGTATCACTATAAATTCACGAAAAATCACGAATTTCATTTTCAAACGAACACTAATTTTAATAATTTCTACATATCATATTTTATATTACGCGAATTATTTGACTAATTTATTCGTCTATTATTATAAAACTGATCCTCGTTTAATTTTAAAATCATTATAACGTTATAATCAACAATCATTATAACATTATAACAATCATTATAACAATCAAAAAAAAAAAA
>NW_006263566.1:208200-211014 GCF_000469605.1 Apis dorsata
ATCGAAGATCACTACGAATCCACGTGTCGTTAAAGATATACAAATAAATTCACGGGAAAAGAGATAGTCCGATAATACAAAAAGATTCAAACTGAGTGAAGTTCAACGAATCAACGAAGGCAAGTTACTTTCCAACAACTGCCTCTCCCCTTTTCCCAGGATACTATCGGCAGTTTCGAGGCGAGTACATCATCCCCTTCAGGGGTTGGAACTCCCTCGAGAGTCTTATCCCAACTTGCCTTCATAAAGGGTCGATCCAACCGATGCACACCCTCTGCACGACCTATATATCGCGTATCACGAAGACCCCTGTCTAGATAAGAATTGGCGGAACGTATCGATGGGTGGGCTCGATTGCTGGAATCGTCGCGAGACTCGTAAATTTTCGCCAATTTGCAACCAAGGAGCTTTCGTGGGAACATGAGGGATACAAAAGAAGCATCGTGAATGAAATTTGACTCGTTTGCAAATGCGATTCAATGGAGTAGTTTTGTTATGAATTTGGATGAAATGATCTATTTGTTGCTTGCAGTTGCAGAGAAATTTTTTTTTGAATTCCTTGACTTCCTTGAAATTTTTGTATTTTGAGTTTTATTTTTTTTTTGTGGTGATACTGTTTTAAAAAAACAAGGAAGTTTTGGATATTAAAGATTTAAAAGTATAAAATTTGTGAGATTTTTTTCTTTTTTTGTATAATAATTAATCTAGTTTGTCTATTTACGAATTTTATGTTTTTATTCTTCTTGTAACGATTCAAAATATTTTGAACGAATTGATTTTTGATGTTAAAAATTAAGAATAATGGAGGTTTGTTTAAATTTCGAAATATTTTAATAAAGTAAATTCTCTAAGTATAAGTAAATTCTATAAGTATAAAGTAAATTCTCTTTTCAATTTTTATTTATTATAAAAAGAAGATTATAATTTATTTAATCTTCGTGAATTTTTTGCTTTGTTTCTTTTTGTGATATTTCAAGATTATTTGTTTGGAGATGTAGTAGAGTTGCGAGACTGTGATGAAGTTTGTATTTGTTTATGAAGAATCTGCTATTTCGTGGATTGAAATGAAATAAATTGTGATTGTATCTTGGAAAAAAAAGAAAGATTCTTATAGAGCCAGATTTATGGTGATCCTTCTTCATCTTGGGGATAAACAGAATACGATGAAAAATTTTATTTTAGTGACGTTTTATTCTGAGCTTGGAAATTTAGTAAGTACTTTAAATAACCATATATTCTATCAGAAAATAAATCGAGAATAAAGAAGTAAGATATATTTATAATTTATATTTACAGGTAATAATTGCTTTTAATGCTAATAGAAATTTATTTTTTTAGATTGATCAACTTATGATCGAAAGCTAAATAAATCACGAGGACTTCATTATTTTAGAATACGAATTTCATCAGTTTTAATTAAAATCTTACCAACTTCTGGCTTCTTTGAAACAAGGTTATTAATGTTGATTTCTCCGAACAGTAACTTCTTCAAAGGTTGCTGATTAATCTCATTAACTAACTGAATTTTCAACTGAAGCACGGTTCCCTCGGTGAATATTGGTCCAACAAGTTCTAATTAAATTTTGAAAATTGATCTTACTAAGATTTATTTATCTTCCCTTCCAATATTTATCATTTCAACGATACTGGTTCCAATATAGATTTTCTTTAAAATTCATAATTCCTTATTAACATATTCAGCATCATTTAGAATATTAAAATATATCGTATCTTTTATTCATTTAATTTATTGAATATTAAATTTTCTTTGAATTATTTCAATTCTTCGAAAATCAAAAAAAATCTGATTATAATTCTCTAATTCTTATTTATATATATTCTAAATCTTATAAATTCTTTTTTCACACATTCTAAATCTTGTAATAAATTTTTATTATAATTTCTTTTTTTCTTAAAATTCCACATAAATCAATCTTTTTTTCCCCTCCATCCACAATCACTTCAAATTTTTAACACTAGATTTACGAACATTAACTATGACTTTTTTTTTTTACTGAAATCCATCTTTTTGACGGTATTAAAATGCAATTTTTTGTAAATTATTTATTTAAAATCTATAAATTTTTATTTACTGTTGTCTTCAATATATTTTTTACATGTAAACTTATAACATGTATCTTGGATGTATACTTGTTAGATTTAATGTAAATATAGTTAGACTCCAGACATTGAAACTAGTATTTTGTTCGTCGTGATGGTTACTGCCCAATGCTTCAATTCTAATTGAAAGAGAAAATTTTTATTTTAATTTCGAATTTTGTTTACTCCAGTGATTTCTTTGTATAATAATCCAGGCATTGATAGCTACTAAATCTAAAAACAATTATAAAACACATGAAGGGACTATTTACGGAATCCTGCTTTCACAATATTTTTTTTCATTATCAACATCTTTTATTTCATTTTCGCTTTCAATAGCTGAAATAATACATTCTTTTTCTTTTACGGTATGTATTATGATACTTTTTATTTCCACTGTCGTTAGAATCTTCAATTTCGTTTATATTGTCAAATTCTTCCTCGTTTTCGCATAATTCATTTATATCAGAATCCAATCCAGATTGGTTTTCATTTATGTTGGTTATTCTTTTCAGTTTTCTTATTATTCTTTTTATTATTCTTTTTTATCCATTCCATGTCTTTTGAAGAATTGCCCTTAATATAAATAATAAACGTAAAAAAAATATATTTTTTTGGATAGATTTTGAAAACATCTTGAAAAATCTTCACTTATGAAAATAAATTTTTCCAAAGCTTCCAAATAGCACTTATTTTTTTTTTTTTTTTTTTTTA
>NW_006263566.1:211194-212288 GCF_000469605.1 Apis dorsata
TTGTTTTATAAAATAATAAGACAGATTCACTTACAAAATCTTTTTTCTGCAAAATTTATCGTTGAAGGGACTATTTGTTATCATATCACAATTATAAACAACTTGTTTGATTATGTATTTATTGCTAAATAGTCGTCATTTTTTTGGTATTATTTTTTCTTATTCGTTGTTATTTCATTTTTGTAATTTTTGTAATTTCACAATAATTGATCTATATAAATTAACCCAAATCAAATTGATGGATTCTCATAAAAATAGATATACAACATCTAGAAATAATAAAATATAAATGTTCCAGAGAAAATGAATAAAAATATATATTTGCTACATTATATCATTAAAAACAAATATATAATGTTTAAAGAATATTTGTATATTCAGAATTTTTAAGCATAAAATCAAAAATCCGTCAAATTGATGAATTCCGTAAATCTAGTGTTAAACATCCATCCATCTAATTAATCGTTGAACTTAAGAACAAAGTTATTTCAATAATTTACCATTCAAAGCATCGAATAAGCCAAGCCTTATACAAAAAAGATCAATTATAATAGCTACTAGAATAAATGTTAATTTAAGTTCCAATAACAAAATTCATCGTAACATCCTCATCCTCTTCCCTCCTTCACTCCTTCCCTCCACCCACAATCGCTTCGTCCTTCAAAGACACCCCTCGTTCACGAGTCAACGAACTCGTCAATTCGTTCATTTCCTTACCACGAAACTCGGTGTCGCGTGCGAGAGTTGGTTGTCGCGTGCACACGTAGCCACAACGGATCGATAAACTTGACAACGGACCGTGTATCGCGAAAAAGAAGATAAAAACGCAGTAGTGGTAGGAGGCTGTGCAGAGGAAACACGAGCGAGAAAAAACGAGCAAACGTAGCGAACAAACGAGGGCCCCGTTCGAATGACAACAAATTGTATTTGAAAACAAAGTACGCGTAATTGCGAGCGAGCCTTCTCCGTGGCCTGGCACGCCACCACAGTTCTCCTCCTCCTCCTCCCGAGTTTTTCCACCCAACGAACCTCTTCTCCCCCTCCGCCCTTCCTACGTGGCCAACGTCGCGAATGCCCGTCACGTAAGGGGATTG
>NW_006263566.1:212470-217256 GCF_000469605.1 Apis dorsata
GAAGGTAACTACGAGTATCCTCTGGTCGAGGAGTCTCTCTACACCTTGCCCGCTTTGAAATTCATCCCGCGGCTTTCGTGGACATGTAATGCGTCGTAGGATCCAGGGCCGGAAGTTGGATGCTGTTGATGGCAGTTGAAAACGTGCGAGATGTGCGCGCCCATGATGCGATCATCAGCTAGGAATTGATTGTATATTTTTTGGAGGGAGAATTCGTGTATAAGTCCGAAAATGTTGTTTAAAATTCGATTAGGAAGTTTACAACAACGGAATGTTGTGAGATTTTAAAAATTGTGTGAATATTTTTAGATAATTGAAAATATCTAAAAATATGTGTTAAATATAAAACATCGTTTTAATATTGAATAGAATTAAAATATATAATTCAATTAAATATATGTAATAATATATTGTTGGACTTTTTGAAAGAATAAATAAAGAGTTCCATTTGTATATTCGTGGAAAAAAAATTACTTTTAATATGATGAGAGGTATTTTTATGAATATACCGATCTCGTTGATCTGAAAAATAGTTTGAGATGCTTTGATTAATGAAAATTTAGAAAATGATGAATAATAATATAGACAATAATAATATTAAGAAAAGAATGGAACAAGTAGCAAAAGTAGAAGGCAGTCGCTTATAACATCTGCGCGTTTCATCGTTGAATACTGATCCGTGATGTGACAATGATGAAAGGGTGTAACCGGCATTCATATTTTTATTCCGATTGATTTATTAAGAGGTTTACGGACTCGACAAGTTTCACCAGTTGTTCAATCCGATGCAGAAATTTATTTAAGTGTCCAGGCAATCATTTTATTACGAATTTCAGTGTCATTAATTGAATGATAACGAATAGAAATGATTTAGACAGAAGCATCGATTTATGGTGGATTGTTCAATGGCAAAGCAAGTTATTAACTCAAGAATTATGCTTTGATTGAAATTTATTGAAGAAGTTTAAATGAAGATATAATATTTTTTTTTTTTCTAAATTTATACAGAAAATGAAACCTTTTAAAGCAATGAAAGTTTTATATCTAATCAGAGCAAAAACATTTGTTAAATAATAATAATAAATAATTTTTCCATAATAAAAGATCCATATTTTTATAATAAGCACGTATAATTATATAAATATATTAAACGATTTAGATAAATGTATTTTATTTCAAAATACACCGAACATCCATCATGAACATAATTTCATCAAGAAACGTACTTCCAACTACGCGAATAACTTTTAGTTGGAGCTTCCAAGTATTCCTCATGTTCAAAGTAATTCAAAGTAAAAAAGAATCCAAATACGAAAAATTTCTTGCAATTTGACATTTTCTTCGCAATTTCTTCCTCTTTATTTACTTTCTATCAAACTTCACCAAAAGTACAAGATAATCTAAGTTTCTTAGAAAAGAACGAAGGTACGATGTATCTAATTTTTATGATTTTCAGAATATCAATATTATTCTTTATTTTCTATATTTAATATTTATATAGTATTGTTAATATTATATAACACTCTGAATAATTTGTACAACATCTTAAACGTTAATGATATTTAATTCAAGGCATAGATTAAAGAAGTCACCATTGAATGGAAAAACGAATAGAAAGGTGGAAAAAAAGCTTAAACTGCTGGTGAACATTTATTTCACTTAAGAGGGGCGTTTGCAGGTGCCCTTCACCCTCGAGACACAATTATTTCTAATTATTTTCACATCTTTGCCTCGCGGGAAGAGTTAGAAGGAGATTGTTATAGTTTCGTATATTAAACAATCATTTTGGAAGAGAGGATTGAAGAGTAATAATTTTCTTTTATCCTAAAGGCTGTGTTTTTACAAAACTATCAGTAAGAAAGTAAGTACTTTCTTCACAAAAATAAGTAAAAACTATTCTTATTCTTTACATCCATCTAAAAAAATAAATTCCATCCACTTTTAACCTCATCTTGGAACCGAATCGAATATTTGTCGCGCCCTTCAATTGTCGAAATTATACAATTTCGTGGAACAATCGATACGAGGCGTGAAACACACCGAGAACATGTAAATTCCCGAATTCCCTCGTGAATTCCCCGCTGGAATTCTAGTATCATCCGAGAAGGGACCTAGAAACTCGAGTTCCGTGGGAATTCGAGCTATGTGAATGCAATTTGATTCATAAGTTGCGCTCTTGCGATGAAGCGCTCTCCATGAGCCCAACGGCTGTCGTATTTACACCCTTCCCAAGCTTTTAAACGAATTTCTCGGGCGACGACGTCGATGGCAAGATCTTATGCTGTACACGTCCCATAAACAGAGAACTCGAAGGTTACTCTCTTTCATGAGAGAAACTGGAAGACGTATGCTGCATCGACGAAGAAAAGGACAATTTCCACGCGAATTTTATCTAGAATTTTTCTTCTCTTCGTATCTCGTTTTATTATCCTCCTTCGCTTTCTCTGCCTTTCTTCTTTTCGTTTATCGTTTTTATTTCTCTTTTGAGTTCTGTTTTTTTTTTTGATTTATTTTTTATTTTGTTTTTTATATTATGCATTATTTTATAGTAATTAAATGTTGAATTATTGAAAAAAATTATAAATAATATAGTTTTATAATTTGTATTCTTTATAAAATCTTTTTCTTGAGATACGTAAGAAGTTTTATCTCTCTTTTTCCTTATTTTTATTCCATTTTTTTTCTTTCTCTTTTTCGAATTTATATCTTTTCCCTTCCTTTTTTTTATTACATCAAATTTTTCTTTCGAATCAACTTATACATTTTCTTTTTCATCCTTCTTCCTATAACTTTATCTTAAGAAGTTTTTTATTTTCCCTTGTGATCTACATTATTTTTATATCAAATTCTTTTTCTATAATCCACTCTTCCTTTTCCTAGATTCGTATAATATATCTTTTTCTACCTCTTTTTCCTATTCTTTTTATATGAAATTATTCTTTTTTTTTTTATTTATAAATTCTTTTTTCAAATTTCTTTTTTCAATTAATCAACTCCTTGTTCAATTATATTTCTTCCATCTTTTCATCTTTCTTTATCTCTATTCCTTCTCACCTGCTTATGTATTCTTCAAACTTTCCTTTCAATCTCTTTAACTCTTTCATTCTTTTCTTCATCCTTTTTTTTCAATTTTTTTCTTTTCACCTAATTAATCTGTTCTCCTACATGTTTTTCACTCACCTTCAACTTACATATTCCCTTCATTCCTATTCCACCTTTTTCTATTCCTATTTTTTTTCTCATCTACAAAGTTCCCTTTCGACCTTCTCAATTCTCATGCTTTCCCTTCAGATATCCCCCCCTCTTCTTTTCTTTTCAGCTAATTAATCCCCTGTTCACTTATATGCTCTTCATCCTCTCTCTCTCTCCCCTTTCTCCCTCTTTTCGTTCTCAAACATCAAACTCAATTCTCTCTTCTTAATCTTCTCCTCGTTCACCCACATAATTTTCCCTCTCCTATCCATCTCTCTCTTCCATTTTCACGAGATTCCTTCTCGACTCACCTGAACAATCCCTCTCCTCCTTCCACGCCAACTTTCACCCCTTTTCGTCTGTTCCCCTTACACGTCATTGCTTTTCTCTCCTTCCTCGCTTCCACGCCTCGCTTCATTTCTCTTCCTTTTCGCCTTTCTACCCCTTTTCCTCCTACTCCTTCGTCCATCAACGCGTCAGCCCTTTCTCTCACGCCTCTTCCCAACCCACTCACGCACCACCCTCTCCACAATATAAGCACGAGTCTCTTTCGCTAATGTAACGTGATCACGTAGCTGGCGGGGCTTGAAGGCTCGCCGTGTTACAAAGCGAAGGATTTCAATATCTTGCCGTCACTGTGGCTCAATATTCCACGGAACTCGTGCGTGCAACACTCGATCGCGCGACGATGGAGCCGGCTTCATTCAGGCTCACAGTGTGACAACCAAGTTTCTTGACTCTTATGTATTGTTTCAGATATCCTCCTTGCAAGAAGTTCATTGATTTATTCGATCGCTGATTAATTTAGAAGTTTTGATTCTCGAATCGTGGAAACGTGAAAGGAACAGAAGAAAGAGAGAGAGAGAGAGAGAGAGATAGAGAGAGAGAGAGAGAGGAGAAGGTTTGGATTTTAAATAATATAAAGATGTGTTAATTTGAGATAGAACTTTTTTGGGGATTATAGTTTGTTTTTTCAAAATGATTTATCCAGTGATTGTTAAAATAAAAGAAATGTGGATTAACAATTCCATAAATTTTTTTATTCTATATCGTATGAAATAAAAAATATCAACTATATCTTGCTATCTTTAATTGACAAGTCTATATATTATATACATTCTTTTAATTAATATTTATATATAATTAAAAAATATATATTTTTTATGTCAACTTTATATATTTTAATAATTTTAATGAAAAAAATTTATCTAGAAGCACAACAAATTTCCTTATCTTCGACAAGTCTCACAACGTAGATCTATATTTCACTCTATCCTTAAATTAACAACCCTATAAATTTCACCTAACCAACCCCAATAAATAATAAAAAAACAAAAGCAAAAATAGTGCATAAATTCACAGTTACGTGCCACAACAGTTTCAAACAAACTCCGTATCACATAGACAAATTCCTATCTACAAATCTTCCTATCTTGAAAACTTGCACAAAAATATCCATCAATTATTTCCCACTAAGCTAATAGATTGTATCTAGATGGCTACGTCTCACACAATCCCCTAAATTAACAACCCAATAAATCCAATCCACCGATCGAGTAAATAAAAGTGGAAAAAAAAAAAAAAAAAAAAAAAA
>NW_006263566.1:217461-218678 GCF_000469605.1 Apis dorsata
ACAACTATCGACACTTATCACGGGGGAGGAATATTCCTCTCTCCTCATATTTTCCCATCACTCCCTCCCCCGAGAGAGAGATCGATCCACGACAGACCGAGGATTAAAGCGGGTGGATCACGAAGGAAGGGCAAGGGCTAATAAACTTTCCGCCGTATTAACAGACGATGGCGATTCCCTCGATATTACGTCTGGTTCTGGTGGTGGACCGCCCACGAAATCTTTCGATCCGCATTATCATCGAGCGAAATTACGTAGCCGCGGGTGAAGCGTATCAAGGGCCACCACCACGTTTCCACGGAGTAACGTTACACTCTCTGATCAACGGTATTTTATTTTTTTCAGATCCGATGGAATCGGTTTCTAGGAATTGATTCGAAATAAAGTTTCCTCCGAGGATGCTTCTGTTTCTTTTTTACGATGGGTCGTAAAGATATGCGCGTATTTATGAGTGTTTCGAAATGTGAGATGATATATTAGGAATAACTTCATCCCTCGATAATCACGATGATAGAATAGAAATATTGCGTTGCGCTATAACGTTTACTATTTATTCATTTTAGTAGCAATATTTATCTACGTATTTATAGTAGCAAAACAAATTATAACTTCATGAATATGTTTCGATTTTGTAGTTGAAATTTTCTCTTTATTTATTTACATTTCTATTGTATATATTATGTATAACATGTATTGTATTATATAATACACATTATAAATATATCCTACAAAGTAAGATTTGAATATTAAAAATGATACATACGCATATTCACTGTATCTATACTAACGATGATAGACACGATATACCCCTCTGTACATGGAATTTTTTCGTGGAACGATGAAGGATTAGTTCGAAAAATGGATGTTCTATGTTCTCTATCAATTTTGCTTCATCCTCTCGAAAAACAGAGAATAACGATTTCGATTGATATTATCAATCTTCCATTTCTATTCCACCCTCATTCACGCGAGAGATTCGAAAATTCGCTTCATCAAGTTTGCCGCCATCCCTTCGAGAATTCTTCTAACGATAGAGTCTTTTAATACTCGAACCCGCGTAAATCGGAGCAAGGTGACCAAGCAACACCCCGGCGTAATAACATAATGGCGTGTTATGAGTATTACACAGATTACACAGCTTCCGTTCAGTCACGCACGACGAATCCCAATTGGGGATGAGAGAGAGAGAGAGAGAGAGAGAGAGAGAGAGAAAGGGG
>NW_006263566.1:218791-237601 GCF_000469605.1 Apis dorsata
ACGATGTTTATGCGGTCCAGAGGGGGTGGTTACGAGACGGCCCATTAACAGATTACTGATTTCATAAAGGTCGGCTAATAAACGGTATTAAAACGCAGATCTAGGATGCATTTCGCGATCATCGAGAAGGGAAGTGATTTTCGTGATTTTCGTTAATGATTGGTAAATGATCGAGGGTTGGATATCTTCTTCTGTTTGGTGGGGATGATGATAATGATAATTATTTATAAGATATTTGATTGTTTTTTTTTTAATGTTTTAAATGTTATGAATGAATTATTTTAAAGGAAAGAGAAAGTTTCGAGAAAATGGTGACAGTGTTATAGATTAAATACATATATAATATAATATATATATATAATCGTATTAAAAAAATATTTTTTTCTTCTGAATAATTTTATTAATTATTCAATCGAATTAACAAAATTTTATAAAATTCCAATAAGCTTATTAAAGAAAAAGAAAATGTACATGTAAATTTCATCAGGAGGATTTACGCGCAGAAATTAATCAATTTCTTATCAGAGATAATCATTTTTTATCCAATGAAACAAGGGAGGTTTCACGAGTGATGATCTTCCTTTTCTTGAAGAGGGAGCGAAAAATGAGGGTGAAAACACTTGACGATAGATCGAGAGATCCACTTTTTCCATAGAACAACACATGCTGATTTGTGTTAAGCGAAAAAAATTCCTCGAGAGAGAAAAGAAAAATTCGAATCGTTATGAAATCAATTTCATAGGAATGAAAAATGAAATTGCCTCGAATAAACGTTCCTCTTTGTCACGGATCATTGGAACCATCGATTTGTATTAATATTATATCTTTTAAAATCCTTCAGGGCTTCTAATGGACGAGGAAATTGAGATTTAATCGAGAAAAGATTGGATAGAATGGTACTATTTAATTAAAAGAAATTAAAAATATTAAGTAAAATCTTTTTCTCTCGAATATTCATTAATTAAAAAGATAAAATTATTAGAAGAAACACGAAGCTGTGAAAATAAATTTTAAATTCAAATTAAAAAATCAAAATATATTTTTAACCATGTAATTATTAGTTACGTTAAATGATGAAAAATATAATAATAAAAAATAAATAATTAATACAAATTAATAAAAACAGTATAAAAATCTAAAAGAAAATCTACTTAATATTCATATATATATATATTTACTTTTAACATTTAAATATTTTACTAGCAATATATATCATACAACATTATTATAACAGTATTATAAAAAAAAAACACAAAAATGAAACGAAAATTGAAATTAAAATTCACACAATATCCAAAAAAAAACTTTCTATTATTTAATTAATTCGAACAAAACCCAGATCTTAATCATCATAATCATCAATCTTTTGCAACACTTGCAATATAACCACAGTTTTCAAAACTGAAAGTTCACATGAAGAAACGCAAAGAGAAGAAATTTCTCCGTCATTTAGAATGCACGCGTTGGCCTCCAAATTGTGACGTAACTCACCCCTCCGCCAACGTGTCATACAGGGCGGAGGAGGACATTGGCGATGGTGGATGGGTCTGAAAATGAAATTCCGCGGAGAGGCGAATTTCATTCACTTACGTGTTACACGCACGGAAAATCTACTAGGAAGCCAGTTCGCGTTTATGTATGCATTACCGACGCGGCGAATTTGCGAAGGGAATAAACTGCGGCCCCGTAGTTAATTAACCAGCGTATTAATTAAGGCAGGCCTTAAGGATTTCTCGCTACTTCATCCCACATTTAGCAACGCTGTTCAGGTATCATTTTGTTACACATGGCTAGACCTCGATTGCACCTCGTATGCCCCAATAAGTGTAAATTAACGCTCGAAGTTGAGAGACTTGCGTGAAGTTATTTGTCCTGGGGAATTTCACTTTTAAAGAAGGGATTTGATGGGTGGGAAAAGTTGAAGTGGGAAGTTTTGTGTTAATAACGTTTCATGGGATTTTTTACTTCTAAAAAATTGGTTGATTTTTGAATAGATTTTTGGATGTCGATAAGATGTTTCTAAATCTAAAATTTGAATATTTAAATGAAACGTTTTTAACGATAAAAATGAAAGTTAGAAAAGAAAAATTAAGAAAAGAAAATTTAATAGGATTCTAATAAAATATAATATTTTATCTAAGATAAGAGCAACATGGTTTTTGGATAAATTATTAGATAACCGAATAATAAATATTGTTTTAAATTTTATAAATATCGTATGTGTTCTTTATAAAAATATTTATGTCTTATAATTTGCAAACTAATAAAATATTAATGAATCGATAAGTAACAAAATGGAACGTAAAAAGATGATAATTGATGAACTGGGAATAGTTTAAGAAGCAGCTCACGTCGCAGCGCATTTGCACACAGCCCACGTTACGACAATCGACGGAAGGATACGCGTAATACTCGTTCAGCAGTGGAACAACGACTACCACGACGACGATAATAGACAGACAGTATGGCCTCGATCGAGAGCTGCACATGCAATTCGTACACTGACATTTAAGTCAAGGCATGACTTTTAGCACCAGTCGTGCCTGGTGAATATGTAATTAGATCGGTTTCTGTGATCCAGAATATCGAGAACTTGTTTTAAGGAATAGAAAAACTTTCTTTTTCATCTTATATTAACAATAAAAGATATTAATACTTACGATCTATTTCATTATTTATTAGATTAATTATTAGATTCACTTATTATAACTTTTGATACTTATATTACCATTTTTTATTTCTATAAAAAGAAAAGATTCAATTTACTTCAAAATTTGTTTTCTTTCAAGCAAAAAACAAATTGTTTGTAATTAATCTTAAATATTAATATTAAACGTTATATTAATCATCTACAATGATAATCTTCGAGATTGAAATTCGAATACAAATTTGTAACGTGAAATTGTTTTGCAATGGCACGAATCGAAGATATGAATCGAAGAAATGCAGAAATCTGCAAACGACATTGGTCAATTCCTCGAGGGAAAGATTCGACTAGTTCAAGAAGAAATATCCTGACACTTGCATTATTTTCCTCCGGCAATAAGTTCACGGATGCGACTTTGAAGAACTAGAAAATTCAGGCAAAAAGTTTGAGATCGTAAGAACAAATAATAAGAATCAGCTCGAGTAGGACAGTTTTCCGATAATGTGCATTTCTTCAAATACTGTATGCACGTATGTATGTGACACAAGTTTTGCATATTATATTCTAAATTGTAAAAATTTTATAAATTAAATATTTTCACATTTCTCTAAATCGATTTTTTGCACATTGATTCGAATTGCATTTTAAAACTTTAAACACTTTGGATATTTTCTCATGTACGAATACAATAGATAGATAGATATATATATATAAATGAAATAGTATCAGGAAGAATGAAAATTTATTAAATTTCAATTCTTGAAATACAAATATGTAGACATTGAATTTTCTCTGTCATTTCAATTTGGAAAATGTCCAGAAGAATCTACTCTAAGTGATTGTTCGAAATTAATTTTCTAACAATCAAGAAAAAATCAATATAAAAAATTCCTCTAATAGAAGATATCTCTAACCATGCATATTCAAATCATCAATTCACCTTAACCGATCTAAACAAATCAGCTTCGCCGATAAATATTTGCCTTATTCCTACCCACGCACCGTTTTCGAATAGATCCTCCCAATCTTAAACGCAACCCCACAATATTCGAATTTTAAGACTCGAGTTCGAAAGACGATTCTCGAGGTTTTTCGTTCCTCGATTCGATCGCTTCTTTTTTTCTCCTTGAACGAGAGGCGGATGACGCGATGGCAAATTGGACGTGGAATTTCATTTCACCTCGGATAAGAGGCCGCCCCGTGGCGGGAAGGAAGGAAAGCTTTCCGGAAGAATGCAATATTCCAGCCGGCCAAGAAGACAAAGAATGTCATCCGCACGCGAAACTGGATACCCAAATGAAATTCAATATGGCAACGCGGAAATCATCTCTCGTGGCGCCCCCTGCCTAACCTATAGCGCCTATCCCGCGCACGAAACGTGAGTTGCACGTACCACCGGTGGTATGCGATTGGCGGCGCATGGATTGCATCCAACACTTTATGAAACCGATTCAACGGAGAGGATTCTTTATGAAAACCGTGATATCCCATGGATGACGATACCACCCTTCTCTCGCTTGATGGGGAAGGAATAGTGGCGGTATTTGGGGACATGGTTGTTTGGGATTGCGTCCAGAGAATCGGTATTTTATCTCGGTTTGTATATCCTTGCGAATTTGATTCCTGGATCGATATTGTATTACGAAGTAGATCGGTAATTTCGACAATATCGAGTTTATATTTACGATACATTAGAAGTTTAAATTTTATTCAGAGGATGTTAATAATTTTATTATGTTATTATGTTATTAGTTTCGTGGAATAGTTATGAACTATGAAAAAAGAAAAGTTTAAGCTCATTTAACGGCATCAGAAACGATTTACATTTTAGAAAGGTTAATTTCGCGGATAGAGTATGATGTCTTTCCATTTATTTGCTTCAAAAAAAGAATAATATCGATGGAATTCATGGAAATATCTTTTAATAATTCCTCCACCACCATTGTGCAATGTTGGTGGTAGTAAAAACGGTTCAACCACTTAAATCACGCCATTTTGTACCTGGCCAAGTACCTTTAATTATATATACTCGTAATCTTCTTGACGTTGGTTCCGCAAAAATTGATCGCTTTTCCGATTGGAGGAAATGTTAATGAGGCTTCCGACATTGTCTCACGATTATTCTTCGAGCTTTTCTTCGATCACGAATCATCCGTGATATAATGGCTCTGTTCTATTTATAAGATTTAATCGATTCTACTTGCAAAATCTTATCAATTAATTAACATTGGCAATTATATTTCGGATTATACTTGTGTTAAGAGATCCTCGATGTTTTTTCCATTTTTAAATTCTCATTCTTTGTGATCTTTCTGATTGACTTAATTAGTGGATGATGAGATATTGGTTTTCTGCAGTTTTTTAGAATATTCTGTCGAAGAGGATATAAATTGGAATGGAAGAATTACGGAGAAGAGGATGTTTTATAGTGAAATTTGTTTTATTGATACTGATTTGAAATCCTTGAAAGATGAAATCCTTGAAAGCCTGGGATGTAAAAGGGTTGGAAGAGAGATTGTATTAGCTAATAACATATGTTATGAGAGTTAAGAGAAATAATTGGTTGTTGATTGTTTATTGAAAAATTAATAATAATATTTAATGATATAATGAATTTCGCAATGATTATTATAAAGATTTATTAATTTTAAAAACATTCCATTTTGTTCTTATTGTTTACAAATACGTAATCAGGTTTGTTCAATTTAATAATTGCAATTTATTTAACATTTTATTTTATCGATGATAATTATAAATTACAAATTTTTTCAATATTCAAATATGGAATAAAATTGCAAGTTAAAAGAATAAAAATAATTCAAATATTTAAATGAATTTATGAATTAGAATTTCGAATTTCCTTGAATCCATGATCATTAACAGCTCTGACTATTTATTTAAATTATTTATTTAATTATTTAATTCCAAACTATCTGTATTATTTTAATTTATATCTCGTAACATATCTTTATCTCCATAATAATTATCGGATAATCTTTCAATAGTTTCAATAGCAATTAATGCTGCAGTGATTTTTTTCAATAACCTCCAAATCCTTTATAATAATTCAAACAAATCCCCATTTCAAAATCATTCTCAAAATAATTTTTACAAAATAATTTTCAACCGAAACAAACGACGTTTGCAATTCTAAAAATCATACGTAGAAAACGTGCAAAGCATCCCTGTTCCCGCACGATCTCCCAATCCATCAAAACGCAGCATCCGACAAAGGTGGGCCTGAATTTTCCATGAGGGAAAATACGATACATTTCGTCGCTTCTCCATTCGGTAGATCAACGGCGGACAAATTTCAACACGCGAGGATGGCTCGATGTTGGCGGATAGAAGGGATAATCTTTCCTGGCTGTGTGCACCATTATCCCGGCTAAATTGGTATCCATTGTTTGTTGATGGGCCTGCTAATTACCTGGCGCCGCGCACTGACGTCCTAAAGGGTTCGAGGATTAAGTAGATCGGTAGGTATTAGTCTGCGGTTCCCTGTAAATGCGCACTGTCTGCTACATCCAGCTCCTTGCAATAAGTTTCCTTAATGCTCGCGCCACCCGCGTATCGAAACGGTCGGATTAATGAATCCTTGTGTACGTGAACTCTGCTGATTTGCGGGTTAAGGCGAATCGTGTGTCGAGTACCGGCGTGATTCGGATTCCTATGCATTCCTATTTATAGCGTGCCTTTGATACAGTGTTATTACAACACGGTAAATAATAGTAGTAGTATAACTCTGTTATATTTTTTGGAGTAAATAAAATTGGGAAGGATGGAGAAATATTATGCGAGGATTAATATTAATAGTCTGTGATTAAATTTTGGAAAGAATAGGAAAATATTGCGCGAGGATTATAGAATTTAATATTAGTATAGAATGTTTATAATTAAATTTTGAGTAAAAAAAAATTGAGAAAAATAATGAATAGAAAAATATTTAATATTGGTATAAAATTATGTATAAAATTTGGGTAAAAAATTGAGAAAAATAAAAAAATATTGTGTGAGGATAGCATGATAGAATTTAACGTTGATATAGAATTGTTAGATAAAAATTTGGTTGTTTTTAGTTATTTCATTTATGGCTCTCAATTGCAGTATTAGATATATTGACACATCAATTTGCATTTGTTCGATCGCAATGTTTATGCAGGAAGCTAAACATAATTATTTCTGATTATCAATAATTAAACATGCAAATAAATTAATAGCTAATAATATAACGGTAATATTGTAATTAATATTAATTATTGTTATTTCTACACCGTTCTCTACCGTTAATTAGATTGATATGGCAAATAAGATTTGGTTCATTATCAATTTATAAAATATTATTTTATACAAGCTTGGTAATTTTATACAAGCTTGGTATAATACAAATAAAATTGTATATTAAGAATATTATCATATTTAAGAAAATATTCAAATTATTAGAATTAAATTTTAATTATTTATCACGAGTAATCTTTTATTAAGATATTAATATTTTCGATTAGATGAAAAAAATGAAACAGTAAAAAAATATCCAATATAATTTTACAATTTGTTCCATTATTTTTCAAACATTTAATTTATTCTGGCAGAAAATCCTTTCTTAATAAAAATGAAATTCAATCTTATCTCACCCAAAATAGCTTCAAAAAAAGATATTGCAACTCAACTGCAATCAAAGACCAAGAAATAAGACAATCAAGAAATGAAATAGAATTTGTGCGAGTAAGTAAATTCAACAATCAATCGACGAAGAATCATAATTACGTTCACTCTCGTAAACGATAGCAAGAAACAATCTTAATACGCTCAATGAGCTAATAAACATTCCAAAGCCAAATGAATGCTCGATTCGATTCGAAAACAACAAAGTTCTTGTTGCTGTTATCGTGCCAGCACAGACCTTCCTAATAGCTACAACGTTCTATAATTAATTTCAACCCTTCCGGGAATCCATTACCACGTGCATTTAGTCCCACAGATATCATCTGTTATGTAACGAAACCACGGTCCACCGAGAGCCATGCTGTTAGATTTCATTCGATCCCGTATGCAATCCTGCGAACAATTGCATCAGTCGGAATATACTGTCAGTCGATTCGACCGATATCGGTTATTGTTTTAATTAGCTGCGATAGAATTTCGGCTAATTGATTGGAAAAATGGAATAGAAAGAAAATGTTCGTTTTTGGTTTTGATCGGTGAGTGAAAAAAATTAACTTTGGTTTAATTTGATTTATCAATGTGTATAAAACAAATTATCATGCATAGGAAAATTGAATAATAGAAATTTTTGTACAAAGTATTGAAGTCAAATCGATAAATTTGATTTTTAAAAAATTAAAATCGTTTCTTTACAGTGAAACAAGTCAAGAATAAAAATAATTGCGTAAAATATGTTTAGATGTGTGCGTTGAAGTTAATTTTAAACGTGATACGTGACTGCTACCAATAATATTAATTCTCATTTTTTTAAACAGAATGTCAATATATTCGTGAAACATTTTTGGAAGATTGATTTCTAAACGCCAAAATACAAAAATATTTATTCATCGAGAGCCATTTATTAAATTACAATTCGACCTTGCATCTCAATTATACCTCTCTAAAATATATTATTATTATACAGCAATAACGATTTACAAAATTCCACAATTCCCGTACATACATTCACGATTAACCAAACCAAATTTTCCATTCCATTTATCACCAACATCTCGATCACCCATACCCGACATTTTCTCATTTTCCCCTCGAACGGGGCAAAAGTATCGATACCGTGAAATCGAAAAAATCGAAAGAGAGGAAGAGAGAGAGAGAGAAAGAAAGAGAGAGAGAGAGAGAGGGAAAAAATCCTTCATCCTTATCAGTCAGATATCTGTTACCGAACTCGATTATTTTATCAGTGTTATTTAACACCGGTTTTCTGCGTCCAGCTGGAAACGAGTGCCAACGTTTGTTCGTTTATCGCCCTCTGCCCAAGTCCCCGTGTCGACCACGCTTATCATTATCGTCGCCTGGCACGCACGACATTCCGAATCCGCTCGTTTTCCGGCCTCGATCCACTGAATCATCGCGTGTGAGCCATCGGGGTCCCCGCGGGGGCGGAAACGCCGCGGCGTTCGAAACCAGAGGGAGGAGGGGAAGGGGCGGGACAGTCGCGATTTTTGAAACGGCGCAGAAACACGTAGGCGTCGTTCCTATCCATGCAATTTACCCGGTTGATTGAAAATATTCGAGGGACGAGCAGGACGATTTTCGATATCAGAGTTATCTATGATCACGCTTGGTTGAGATGCGACAGAGATCGAGATGAATTTTAACGATTGAAGAATAAAATTATTTCGATAAGTTAATCGAATAATTATTGAGTTATTCGAGCATTTAAAACGAAGTTGATTTCAATTCGATTTTTCAATGTTTCAGCCAATTAGTTTAGCCTGATTCTGTTGTTATTGGAATAGGGTTAATTCTCTTTCTCTTTCTTCTTTTTTTTTTTCCTATTTCGTTGAGAATTAGAGCAACGCGTGAAAAGATTATTCTCTATGGTTTCATATAATAGTTTTATTGCAATAAGTCTATGAAATATTTTTTAGATGATATAGAAATGAACTTCATCGATTTACTTTTTAATCCTATACTGTGGAAGATGATATTTTGATGAATATTTGATTGAGATTTTTCGTTAAAATTACTGAATTTGTTCCAAATAATTATATCATCCAATTTTTCCTAGTTTCGTTAATAAGACGATATTCGCCGCAATATCATCAAGCCTCAGATATTTAAAAAGCATCCCTCAAGTAATTAGAATCGAGGAACCCGATATACCTGTCCATCTGTAACCAGAGATTTTAAGGGAGATGAACTTTAAATCGCTATCTCTCTCAGTTGTCCAGTAAATTCGTCCAGTTTAATTCCAGCGCTATACCAAAAACATTACGTCCTTTGTTCCGTGCACGGTGGATCCGCTTCCTACGCCCTCGTATCGACGAGTTACGACCACTAGGGCCGGCTAAACAACCGAGAGGAATCGCCGCGGGCTTCCACTTCGCGTGCACACCGGCCGGAAAACTGAAGAAGCCATTGTAGAATGAGGAGAAAACGAGGCGGTCGGATACTTGACGACGTTTCCATCCCCATTTCCAGAACAATGATGGCGCCTGGATCGTTGAACGGGTGAGGATAATAGTTTTTACTCGATGCCGAGGAATTCGTTTTAAAACCGTGTGCTGTACACTGCTGTTTAGTTGTTGTATTATTTTTCTTTTAAGAAGTTTTTTTCCTTTTTTTTTTTTTTACCAAGTCAGACTCATCTAATAAAAATTTATATACATTTTTTGCAATGTAGTTTAAGAAATTGTTATATAGAATATATGTTAAAATTTAAAAGATCTATGTATATATAATGGCGAATCAGAAGATGTAAGAAATATAATTCTTGCAGGATTTATTGGAACGAAAGAAACAGGGAAAAAATAATCTTGAAGAGTAAATGTATTTTCTTCTTTAATCCAAAGTTATTATAATAATAAAATAATGTCTCTTTTTCACTACTATTTTTGTTCGAATGCATGCATTAAAAGCTTCACTTGTACAAAACTATATTTGAGATGTACATTGAGAGAAATTAGACACGAGCTTAGTTATTTCGTAAATTGTATAAGATAGTTATGTGAAAATGTAGAAGCTAAATTAAATTGAGATTTGATTAAAGTTTAAATTTCGTTCGACGCTTTATTGAATTATGCTAGTTTAATTAAATTATGCCTCATCAGTGGCGCGAAGTTTCTCTTTAACAGCTTTAAAATTACAAAGTTGGATTTTCCAAATATCTAATATGATATAATATAATAAAATAAATAAATTCATTTGATACAACGTGTAATTATTCCTTCGCCAAAAATCAAATATCGTGATCAAAAATGAATAAATAAAATAAATACGTATAAATAAAGAGAGCACATGCGAAATTTATCAATTCAAAGGACAAATGTATAAATTCTTTGAAATATTACATGCGTTTATTCGAATAAATTTCAATCTTTCGAGAATCGAAGATAACGAGTTACAAACAGAGCGATTTCAACATTGTCCAATCGTTTAATTAATAATCGTCAAATATACATTAAAAACGTTTGCCGGGAAAGAGAAACGATTCTAAATAATTGCAAACCGCGAAATATTTACTGACAGAGGCGTGTAATATGGCTTCAAATGCGATAATTAAATCGAAAGAAATTAAATGAACGTTTATACCGTATCGACGATATTAGTTGTAATTAGTATTTTAATTAACAAATATGGATTGGGAACGCAAGATTATCATTGTTCTGTCCAATTATTTTACGATAATTATTATAATCCTTGAATATAGATTAAGTAAACGAAAAGATTTTTGTTATAATGGAGATTCTGAATATAATAATCGAAACATTTTTAAAGTATATTTAAAAATTAATATGTCTTGTTGAAAGACGATAATTGATGAAGTTATTAGAGGAGATTGATATTTTTAAAAGATAATGGCGTGGAGAATCATTATTTTGGTTAACTATAAATTGGCGGGTTTTTTAAACATTTTAAGATAAATTGAAATAGTTTTGATAATTTCAATATGTTCAAGAAAGTAGAAAAATAGTTAAAATAAAGGAGATAAAATAAATTGTATATTTGTATTTATCAAGATATTATATTAGTCTTCAACTTACAAAAGGTTTAGAGATTACATAAGCAAACAATGAATTGAAATAAAATAAAATTAAATCAATTTGAGATAAAATCAATTTGATAAACTACAAACAAAAATAGAAAAAAAAATGGGCTAAAATAAAAATAATAAATAATAATAGAGTTATCAAGTCATAAATTGACTTATTACTAATAAATAATAAATTTAAATGGACTATCGAATAAACTAGAAAAGAAAGAACAATTAAAATAAAAGAAAGAAACAAAAATTTACAAGTAAATCATCTTTATTAGTTCACGAATAAGAATATTAGATAAAAAAAAAAAGTGCTTCGAAGAGATCAACAACAATTTGCGAACTCTCATTTCGTTCAATTAACGCTTGATAACGGAAGGCAATGGTGCTACTTATCACTGGTGCGACAAAAGGATTCTCAGTGCTGCACGATA
Source organism: Apis dorsata (assembly GCF_000469605.1). Taxonomy (NCBI): domain Eukaryota; kingdom Metazoa; phylum Arthropoda; class Insecta; order Hymenoptera; family Apidae; genus Apis; species Apis dorsata. The sequence continues at coordinate 230,580 of NW_006263566.1, forward strand.
ACTTCCTTTTCCTCTCCCCCTTTTCTCTTCTTTCTCTAAAAAGAAACGATGCGATCATCAGAATGATGGTTTAATTGTTCCAACTGGTACGAACGATATTCTTCGTTCTCCATCGTGGAAGAAGCAGAAGGAAACGGTCTAGAAACAAGTGGCCGTCCACTCGCAATTAAAGATCGCTAATGAGACGTATGCAAATACCGGAGGCTCGTTAAAACTTGCCTCTCCTTGTCTCTGTTCGCGCCAGCTTCCTCCTGTAGTCATTCCTGAAGTATCGAATATTTCCACAACCGGACATTCTCCTTCGTTTCTTGAGATTAACGAGATATAGGTAGAAAAGATTTTCTGACAATGAATTTTTTTTTTTTTTGAATTCTTTGAGAATCGAGAATTTGAAATTTGATGAAAGAGGAAGCGAAGAACGAAGTAATTCGATCGAGAATGGCTTTGAGGAGGAGAGTAGAAAAAAAAGAATGAGAAGAATTTAAAATAATATGTAGATAGTGATTATATATAGATAAAATTTTAATTTGTTGCTTTCAGCAGATTCAATAGAATCGTGAAATATGTATACGAGAATTATGATACACACTATATGAATAGATCAGGAAAAAAAGAAGTTGCAATTTGTGACACGAAACTTGATAATCCTGTTACAATCTTGTTATTTTTTTTTTATCTTCTTTTAATGCAATTTTTTCCCGGTTTTGCTGATATATTCGTGAAATATTTAAAAGATCGATTCCAAAGGCTGAAACAGATACAAGAATCGGTGTACTTAAACCCGGTTGAAAGTATCTCTAACTTTTATCAAAGCTTAAACTTCCGAGACTTCTACAAAGTAGCTTTTCCAATTTTTCCAACTATGCAACCGTATCAAGTTTAATAAAGTGCCCGATAAAACAGTCCTCTAATGTTGCGCCAAGTTTCCTTCCTGCAGTCCAAACGCACAAACTGTCTTCCTCATCCCATCGACGAAACCCGTTGCAATCTTCTCGAAACCTTTCTTCTTCTTCTTCTTCTTTTTCTCCTTCTCTTTTTTTAAACAAAAACTTATCAACCCTCCAAAGATTTATTCCATCTTCCTCGTTAATCAATTTCCAGAGAGTCACGCGAGAGGATTTCCCTCCCTTTTCTTCCCTTTTCTTTCTCTCTCCCTTCCCTCAAGAATTTTTCTTCCGTCGAAGGAAATGGAACGAAACAGAGAAAGGAAAACAGAGCGAATGAAGTCGATCCTATCGAAATGTAAATTCACTTCGCGTTCTAGGGTCATTACTTAAACAACATACGGCCGGGAATTTCCGTTTCGAGAGGAATGGACGAGGAAGAAATTAGATAGTCCCCCGAAGAATCCTATTACGAGAGAGAGAGAAAGAAAGGGAAGGGAGGGGAGGGGAGGAATTACGCCGAGAAATAACATTCCAGCATGCTTGCAGCTTGCGAAATGCACAACGTTCACCCATCGATTCCCTTCGATTTCTCCTACTCGACCTTCTCTCTTCTTGCATCTCTTCGTGCATACCCCTTTGTTTACGAGCTTCCGGAAAATTTGGCCTGAAGAGAGAAGTGTTCCGTTATCGGAATCATTGGATTACCGAGAGAAATTGAAAATTTTCGACGAAGTTGATACCATCTGATTTAACTTTCTCTTCCGTTTCTTAAATTTTCTTGAATTTCGAAGAGATATTTAGAAAGGATTGTGCGGACAGAAGAGGACTGTATCCTTGACGCGATTCAATTTTTCATTCTGACAATTTTTTTTAATAAACGTGTGGATTTACTCGATACTGAATTTAAAGGATCTTATTTAAAAAAAAGTGGATGCTAGATGAAACAGAGACTAATGAATTATTCAAATATCGCAGAACAAATTGTAAATTATGCCAAGAAGATACATAGAAAAAAAGAGTACAAGAGCAAAACAAAATTCTAAACTTGGAATATAAACCAAAGATAAATATGCCAGATAATAATCTAAATTTCCTTTCGCGCTCCTCTCTACGCTCAATTTTGCAACAGAATTGAAATTTTCAATCGCAAAATTGCAACATGCAATTGCAAATTATCAAACAAAATTTAATCTGCTTAATGTTCAAAGAGAGAATTTGGAAACTATCGCACTTAACGATGTCCTCGCGTTTCAAGCTACTAGAGAGTCTAGACAGATATTCCCTCGTGTATACTATTTTCCCCCTCCGCTCGCCTAATTTTCTTCAACATCACAACGCTACGTAACAAGGACCCACCTCCTCCTCTTCTTAATTAATTAATCAAACTACGCAGCATCGTTGAAAATTCGAAAGTCGAAGAATAAGTAAAGCCTTCCACGAAACTTGATGAACAACGCACAACTTCATTTCGCCTAATAACATGGAAGACGTTTAACGTAAAAATTCGCCTCCTCCTTGTTCAGGAGGAAAAATGATAGTGGATAAAGGGGGGCAAGATCCAGACGGTCGTTGGAAGATTGTCCAAAGGACGAGGGATCCTGGCAACGCGTTATCTCGACTCTCGACGAAGATGGTCGAGCGCACCAGAAGATCGTTTAGATAACGATCGAGAAATCCGGCAGAAAACGAAAGAGAAGAAGAGGGTCGACAGACAAAAGGATGAGCAACTCGACGTAACTAGGTGGACGGATGCTCGATCTTTCTGATGGATATTTATTCGAGCCTTTCAAGTTTCGAGAATTGAATAATTTTTTTAATCTTTCGAGAATTTAAATTTTGATTTAGGTTTGGGATAATTTCCATAGTTCTGATTCTGATTGAGAATATGGAAATTTGTGTTTGAGCAGCATTCGAATAATTAATTGTTTAAATGGTATTTTTTGTTAAGATTTGAAAATTCAAAAAAAAATGATAATTGTCTTTGATATGATAAAATAAATTTTTCAATAATTGAATAGAATTGAGACCGATGTAAAAGAAGTTAAAAAATATGAATCAGATTTAAAACTTTAAAATCAGAATAATATTTCTCATTTGAATCAGAGAGCTTGTTAGAATTTAGCGAACCTAAAAACTATTCTTCTCCAAACAATTAACTTATTCAAATCAAATATAACAAAAGAACCATCCAATCTCTTTCAAGCTTCATATAATCTCTTAATCCATTAATAATTTTTAACTCTAAATATTTCATTCTTAAAATTCACTTTCAATCATACTTTGAACAAAATATCCATATTGTTCCAAATTATGTATGCGAAATACATAAAAATAGCAAAGTATACATTTTACCGACATAAAATAAAACCCAACAAAAACGAATAATCTTTAACCAAATCACGAAGTCTTTCGAGATTATCCTGTGCGAGATCAATGCGCTCCAACTTCCTGTTGGATCCTGTTCCTTTTTCCGATCCAAAACAGCGGAAGGGTTGTCTTTGCGTAAACATCGACGGAATTGTTGTCTGAAACTGTTTCCATGGGAAACTAATCCCCCCATTTGGTTGGAGGGGATGACGCACTGGTCGTTTGCATTTGCGGCCAGAGTTGGGACAGTTTTATCGTTATTGCAGATTTTTGTGAAACGTTTTCCCGAAACGATGGTAGTGGGTGAATGTGGATGATAACGGGACTATTCTTTTGAACGATTTAAGAGAGGTTTTGAACATTTGATTTGGGAATCTCGAAAATATGGGACGAGGAAGGAAGAAATTAATTGACAATTTATGGATCGGATTGATAAATTTGTTTGTAGATTTGTAGATTTTTTTTTTTATTTTTGAGGATTAGACGTTGGTTTGGCGAGGAATGTGGAAATTATTGAAGATGGATTGTTGGGCGAGGAATTTTATGGAAATTTTAAGGTTCCGAGTTTTAAAATTATTGGGGGTAGAATATGTTGGGGAGATTTTAAAGTTTTAAGGTTTTATTATTGGAAATGGATATTTGGTATGAATAATTTTACAATAGCTTATTTCCTTAATATTTGTAATTCAGTTTATTTTTATTATTGAGCTTACAAATTGAACTAACAATGATTGATAATTTAGAAAAATAAAATATAGATACTAAATTATAATAAAATATTTAAAAAAATAATATAGTTAATATTTTTATTTTTGCATTTTTAAGCTTGTTATGAATAAATACTAAGTGATATTCAGCAGCTATACAAGATTATATTAATATAATCTTATTTGTATAAATAATTGATAAGTAAAAGACATTATCAAGAAGATGGAAAATAGTATTCAATTAGTTTTTAAATAAATTATAACATGTAATAAGTATTCAAAATATTGATTTTTATAATATATTTGATTAAATTATCATTTTTAAGTTGTTAAAATCATTAAAATTTTAAATTAGTAAATTATAGAAAAGAGATATTCATTTCCGGGCAATGGAATGAAACAGGGAACAGAAAAATTCGCAGAATTTCAATAATTTTTGACTCGAATAAACTTCGTCTATCAGAATTTTATTACTTTTTCTAGCGTTAAAATAACAGTTTATTATCACCTTGTTGGAAGACTTGACGATTCCTGTGAAATATTCATCGACACTGGTCGATAAATCCGTCGTCGACGCAACAGGTTAAACGTAGAAGCTCCACTATCACGCTTACCCTCTTGCCGAATAAACGTTGCGATAAATAATTAAACTGCACCTCAAACATACTATTGATATCATAAAATAATAATTGGAAACTGCTTTAAATAAAACTCGAATGCTTTTCGTAAATATAAAATGTAAATCATAAAATATTCTCGAAACGATTAAAGCATTCATTCGAAATTCTCATCTTCAAGTTACATCATTATTTTTCAAACTTTTAACTTTACTATTGCAAACTTTGCAATTTTGCGCTCTCTTCAAATTTCCTAATTCGAGTTTTCAAAGTTACGAATTCTCCATCTTTTCACGCATCTTCAAATATCCAAATTCATATTTACACATACATAAATTTCCAAATTTCTTAATTACTAAATTTAAAAATTCCATTTATCGTAAAAATAGGAAATCCAAAGAGAGAAAAATGTAGAAATTTCTTATTCTCCCCAAATCAAAGATGCAAGATTTCTCTCGAATAAATTATAAATGGAAGAAGGCTCGTAAAATAAAACGATCCCTCGTAAATCTCCTTGCAGAGTTCTGCTCGATCGGATTCCTGTTCTCTGAAAGATAAAGTCAATACGATGAGAGGAATAAAGTTGGGAAAAACGTCAGAAAGAATGCCGATAAACCATCATCGCATCGGTGTCCTCTATTGTTCTTGATCGGATCCAAGTTGCCCAGGCTCAATTTCCGGCATCGTTGATCCACATACTTTCTGTCTTCCCTGGAGGAGGAGGACAAGTAAAAGATGAAAAGGAAAGAAGTTTCCAAACGTCGATTCGTGTGCGTAGATACTTCCTCCTTCGATACAAATTTCCGGAACGCTTATTGGATTCAACTGTTTCGATTTATACCAAGGAATCGCGAAATTTTCGAACAGTTTCGAAAAACGGTTTGAGGATTTTAGAATCGAGATCTTATCTACTACTAAAGAGAAATCAGGATTTTTGAGAGAATCGTGATACAAAATTATTGGATAGAGAAGCAATTGTTTTGAAATATTTTATATTTAAGAAAATATTGTTTCGATTCGATATGATAATAATTATGAGAAAATAATATGATTTGATAGTTAATTAGTTTATTAGTATTTACATGAATCTTGTATTCAATAAAATTGCTTATAAATTTAACTATTCATTTTTTTTATCATTTAAATATCGATTTATTAATTTACATTAATATTTCACTCCACGAATCCAAAGGAGTTATATTCTACTATTTATAAAAACTCAAAATAAAAAAATGATCAATTTTATTATGAGTATATTTACATGAGTATTATGAATATATTTATACAGATAACAGGTTAATTAATTATATCGATGATTTAATTAAATAACACTTTAAAATCAATCACAGCTAACAGCTTAATTCATATTAAACCTCACCTAATCACGCGGAATCGAAGAAGGCGATATCTCCATTTTCCTTCAAAGGAAATGAAAGGGGGAATGCCATTCCCAGAAGCGACTGAGCCGTTATTTACGTCATCAGGAAAAACAAACGCCGATAATTGTCGACGTCGTCGTTCCGCGAACGCTCAACGCACCGTGGGGCCACCCGCGGCGATCTACGACGCGATCCAGAGTTAATTTGTCGCTTGATCGCCGATTCGTCGCACCCGCGGGATTTCACGGGACGCCCGACACGCCATAAGGCCCAACATAGTTAATGGACCACCATCCGTGTCCCTTAACCCCTATCAACTCCCAATCACTTCCACGGAATAAACTGTTTGGGATGATCTATTTCCGTCGAGGTTTTATTCTTGATAATTTGAGAACGTGATGATTGGAACGAGTTTGGATATAATCAATCAAATCGAATAGTTAGTAAGTAGTGGCGCTTAAAATTCTCGTCAACGTTGAGAATTTTGGATTGGACAAATCTTTGAAAGTTTTCAATAATTTTCAACAGGACATCGTTACTTTAATTTACGCATCAATCAAACTTCCGCTAAAAACCAACAAATCACAAACTCATAACGATAAACAAAAAAAATCCAAAAAAGATATAGCCAAGCATTCAAGCTACCCCATCGAGACGTTCGATTCCACAATGATCCGAGGAAGAGTCACCCTATTCCAATTAAAAGATCTCAATTTATCTAATCCAATCAGTGGGCCCTTCCCCGAGCGAAGGCAATTGGAAAAGAGTTTCCTCGCAGCGCGGGGGAATAGTTCCATTCAGCGGGAACACGCGTTATCCCCGTAAACCACCCTCAAGGGAAGCGGAGGAGACACCGCCACTGTCGTACGCCGTTTCGATCGCCGCAATTGCGCGGACCGCTCATTCCTTCGTTCCTTCGTATTTCCAAGTAATTCGATATTTCCTTTAGTTTCGTAATCCTAGATTTTCCGAGCCATCTGCCACCACCGGGCGGGAGTCGGTTCATTTTCGCTGACCCCACAGCCACTTACGCCTTCTATTTTAGTGGGACGATCGCGATGGCGG
>NW_006263566.1:237827-243756 GCF_000469605.1 Apis dorsata
GGCGTGGTTAATAGGGGTGAGGCAACGATTGTCTGTCCTTGCTGTTGGGGAAAAAAGGAACGTAGGAGTTAATAGTTGACGCGCGGGGTTATCGCGCGACCCTCGTGTTTCCTTCGGTGACGTGAACTGTAAAATTGGGGTAGAATTGCTCTGGACTGGTTTGAGTTCTGGCCGGGAATCCAAATGTGCGCCTCGAATCTGAGGGTCGAGGGTCTAGTTTCGAGAACCCGAAGTGACGTTGTTTGTCGTTACGCGCAGGTTGGTTGAATTTCATATTGATTAAACTTGATTAAAAAAAAAAAAAAATAATAATAATAATAACGAAATCGTTATTGTAGGAATTACTAAATCATACGTGAGAGATAGAAGAGATAAATTAATAACAATTTCCTCGTTTCTCTTTCATTCCATCTTTCTGTATCTCTCACACATTCTAAACAAATTCTTTCGCCGCACAGAAAGCGCATTCAATCACGTCTATCCGAATCCTTGGGTGGCCATGTATTCTCGTTCGCACGATAAGCTGAAACAACTCGATCCTAAATACACTTCTTCTTTCACACATCGCTCATTCTAAACTTGGTATTTCGTTCAATGTACTCATAAACATTCATTCAAAGCGTTAGGATTACAAAGTGAACTAATTTAATTTATCTTCTGTATAATTGAATATATATTTAAAAAAAAGAACACAGAAAAAGATCAAATATCCGAAAATTTTTCAAACATTCTTCCCTCCGATAAGAAGAAAAACTTTCGTGGAATCACTATTAAAAAAAAAAAAAATAATAATAATAAAAATAATTTAAAACTTTAACTAAATAAAAAACCTCAATATCTACGTATGTAATAAAATTAATATTCTTCGATTTTCGAATATAAATAATTCGAATAAATATGACTCGAGCCTTTCGAAATTATACGTATATTCAAGAAATTGCCTCTTGCCAAAGAAAAACTAAAACTCAAGCCACCACCAATTCGAACGATAAATGGCAATTAGAGCGCATCGTTATCATGAGTTGTATCGGATTCAGCACAAACATCCTCCTCACGTTATGAGCTCCGTTCTACGGAAGATGTCTACGTAGAGGATTTCACGTGAAGAGGAAACGCGAGCAGGATGGCGGGTTGCTGACGCTGAGATCGAGAAGCATAAATCAGGATCTAGGCGGGCTATCAAGGGCGACGGAGACTCGGGCGAAATCTTCTTAGAGCAATTTGTAGTACAAACGAGGCGACCGGCCGAATAAAAGGGTCGTTTATGAAACGCGACGAAGCAAAATGCTTCCACGGCTTCCAACTACGACAAAAACAATCAACATCAGGGAGAGGATGTAAATTATCCGAGAAATAGGCCGTGGAAAAAAGATTAATTCCTCCCCATACAGCGGATTTATGGATGAAGTAACATGATTCAACACGTAAGTGTTTCGAGAGAAATATTTTATTTCATTTTGTAAATTTTCTACATAGAAAGAAATAAATAGAAGAAAAGTATAATTATTTTGAATGTGGGAAGAGAATGTTATTTTAAAAATATTGTACTATGACAATAGCAACATCGTTTGAAATAATAAAATTGTTTCACTTTTATTTGTAACAGTTATTTGTCAAACTTTTGGAAAAAATTGAGGGATTATTAAAGCTTGAATAGAATTGTTGAAGAATTTAAAATTGTGCAGATACAGAAAAATGCGGAGTGTTACAGGAAATGGAAGAAAATTGGAAATAAAAAAATTGCGGAATAGCGGGAAAACTGCAGAATATCACAGAAAACTGTAGAGAACGATAACAAAGTTGAGAATTATACACGAGAATTATAGAAGCGTTAAAATATTGTGAAAAATCATGCGAAATTGCAGAATAGAATATATATAGAATTGTAAACTCTGCTGGAAAATTTATCAAATATTTATAATAAAAGAAAAAAGTAACGAACAAAGAAAAACCATTAAAAAAATTATATAGAAACGTATATAAACCAAATAATGTTTTCAAAATTGATCTCTTTCAAAACAAGATATTCCTTGTTAACAAAAAATATATTATTATATTATAATTAATCATCATAATTATAATTAATCATCAATGTTATAGAACAAATGTTTGGAAGAGTGACCTATCAAAATGGAGGAGAAAGCACGCGAAATACAAATTCAGTCGATGATCGAAATTCAAAAACGAAGAGATTTATTTTTAATTTCTTAATGTAAAAAGAGATTTAAAAGTTTGAAGATCATATGTTTGTTCATCCATGTCGTTTTGGGTATTCCCAGAGCTGACTAATAAGATTTAGAATCGCCAGGATCACGAGACATATGTAATCCGAATCGGTACATCGAGTCACGCGATGTAATCGCGGCATTCTTCGAGCACGCGAATTGAATAAGACTTTCCACTATAAGACTGTCTAGTCATCGAGACTTGGGAACCGAGTTTGCCGTGACTGGATATTAAACTGATGATTTATGGTTTCTATTGTGATAACGTTTAGCTTTCTTTGCTTTTTTTCTTTTTTCAACCATTTTGATTCATTTTTTTTTCTTTCGTATTTTCTTTTTGTAATAAATTAAATTGGTTAGGAGAAAAATATATATAGAGGAAATTATATTCAATAATTTAAAAGAAGAAATGTAAAATAAGTTTTTTAGATAGTTGCGAATATTTTAGGTTTTTGTTTTGCTTTGATATTAAAGTATTATATTTTGGTTAAAAAAAGGATATTTTGGATTTATTTTTTAAAAAATAACGAAAGATTTACTGTCTTTGGATAAAATGTAAGAAATATGAATAGGAAGAACAGAAATTTTATTTGTGAAATTTTTAGTTTTTTAAAATCTTTAGTAAATATTGTTTTTTTTCTTTTATAAAATAAAATTTAAATATTTCTGATATTCTAATATTCTATCTAAAGATTTTATTGAAATAAGTATTTTATTTCAATAGTAAAAATTTGATGGAAATAATATTTGAAGGATTTTGCCATGCATAATAAATGTCATTTGAAAAGTTAAATTATTTTAAAATTGTATTAATATTTCATTATATTTTATATCAGGATTTTATAATTTCATAATTTACATTACTTTTATAATTATTCGAGAACTTTAATTGTTTCGAAATTGTATTAGTATTTGAAATTCTAAACATTTAATAATTTTTATCAAATAAGAAGGAAGATTTTATGAAAATCCAACAGCATTGGCTTAAATAATGAATGCATAATGTATATGTATGAATTTATCGAATATTAAATATTTTTAATGAATAAACAATGCAAGTAAATTAAGAGGGGTATTAGCGAAAATGAGTTACTAAATTTATGGATGGCGTTAACTGGCCACTTTATTGACCAATAAATTCCGTGTTAATAACCCGTTCTTCGAGAATTCCCCAATTCCTTTATTCCATTTAGGAAAACTGGAATCAGCTTAACAAAATTTACTCACTTTTTTATCATTATATATTCCTATAATTCATTCGAATTATGGACCAGATAATATTTTAAAATACTTTCCAATTTCTTATCCATTCCATAATATAAAACATTATAACATTAAACCTTCATTTACATATTGCGTTTACAATTATATTATGATCAAATTATATTTATTTTTAAATTAATGTAAATACTATATTAATAAGTATTTTTTTCATTCTTTAATAGTATACGAAATATTTAAATTAATTAAATATCACAATAATAATTATCTTTTTTTTTCTTCTTTAAAATTTCGTTCATAAAATAAAATAAAAAAATCGAAGCATATTATTAATTGTTAATCAAAGATCACTATTCCGTTTTGAAAAGTTGACAATAATGCGTTGATGGAGAGCATTTTTAAAAAAATGCAATTTTTCCAATCGTTTTAAATTTTTCCGCCTGTCGAGCCATGGATTCCAGATCAAAGGCATTGTTTGCCTCGATTCCTATAATCGTGATACGCGATCCGACGGGTCACGAAACCCGAGTTTTTACTTCAACGATGGGATGCATGCAAAAATCGAACGTAATCTCCATTTCCATAAAACCCTTATATGGATGAAAAATTTTATATTTAATAGAGCTCTTTGAACACGATGCGGAATGACATTATAATTACTTTAATTATGAAAAAATATATTTATTTAAATATCTCGTTGTAAAAGTTTGATTTCTTAATTTTTAAATTTTAATCTAATTCACCAGGCAAAAATGTTTAAGAAATGTCAAACAATTTCTTAAAGTGTAAGAATGCTATGTATACGCACATTTTAGTACGAAATTTAATATCTGTGTATTTCTTTATTTCAAAGGAATTTTTTTGAGCATAATTTAAAGTTCTTCCCTTCTACTTTTGTGAGAGAAATAAGAACCTCAAAGACAGTATGAAATTATAAAACGCAATTAACATTGATGTTATCTTTGTTTCGCTAAATACAAAGTCCTGAAAAAGTGTACAGGATTATAAGAATCGAATATAGCTCTGTTCTATTCTATTTTTTTTTTAAATAAAATAAGATTCTGTGAAAAGATTAATATCATTATATTTAAATGATTAATATTAATACTTTCTATTTGTTCAGAATATAATAATTTTTGAATTCAATTTATTAAAAAATTGAATTTATATTTTAATAATTTTAAATTTTGCTTGATATTAAATTTCTAATTAGTTAATATATATTTAGATGACAAAATTTTAAACAAATCATCCAACTGTGTTTAAAAGTTGTATCGACGAAAATATAAAATATTTTTAAATTTTATCTTAAATGAAAGAATCTATAATTTATCGAATTTGCTCACATTTTCAATATATTTCATTTGTTTAAATGGTTCCATAACTGTGAAAATGTAACAAATCCAGCAACAGAAGCGAGAAGAAAAATCTCGTTGCTTTCTCAAATCGCATTACGTTCGCTGCATTCCTTTTGCCTCGACTAATTTATTGTTCGTTACGTGCATTAGCTGAAAGTTTCATTAACCTCTATGAATCCAGGCTGCATGTGCCAGGTAATTTCGCGTTCCAGGCCACGCAATTTATTTTCCATACAATTTTCATGGGTCCTTAACGAGTTTCGTGCTCGTGACGTGTATCGCAATTTAATTTGTTCGCGATTATTACAATCAGGTTGTATTGCCAGGAATATGTCAGATAACTTTTGCTATAATTTCTACAAACCAAAAATTAATTTATCATTGTGATTTTATGATGTATTATACGACTATTCTAAGGTTGGAAAATTTTTTTCAAAGAGAAATTCTTCGTAGAGAAAAATTTTATTGGTATGAGGTTTTATATAGATTACAGAAACCAAATCGATTAAAAATTTTCTGAAATCTTTTAAATCTAACTTTGTAAAAATATTTAAATCTTTAATTTTATACAAATTTCAAAATTGGCCTTCAAATATTAATCAAGCACAAAACAATCCATAAGAAAAAACACTTCAATCTCTTTACAGTTTTACACAAATCTCTTTATAATTTTTACAACTTAAAAATCTATCTCAAAGAAAAAAACAAAACAAAAATTTAACAATAAGAATCCATTAAAGAAAAGTTCACGACTTTTAAAAATTAAATTAAAAATCTCTAAATTAGAAGTCTCATTGTCCACTTCCGAACATTTTATATATTCAACGATAAAAATTCCTCCTAAGAAAGCTTCATAATTTAAAAAAAAAAATTCCAAATAAATTAAAAAATCTTCCCTACGAGAAATTTCATTTTATACTCGAATACCAATACGAAACAATCAATATCGAACTCAATTATGAACATAACCTTACTTCGAATTCCGTAATACGCGAGCATCCGTTCACGAATCCACGGGGAGCGCAATGTGTTTGGGCCGTGAAATTCCCTAGGAGCCGGTGATCGTGGCCGTTTGTCCGAAATTGCTCCGCTTGTGATCGACGGAATATGCATTCCACGCTAGGG
>NW_006263566.1:244086-248287 GCF_000469605.1 Apis dorsata
TGCGCAACGCTGGAATTTTCGAATCGGCGTGCACGCGAAATTGCATTTTTCTTTACCGCCATTCTTTGACCAGACTGTCGCGCCTCTATCGGAAAAATTGGGTGCGAGAACGATAACAATTAGGCACGGTGCACACGAGCGATGTTTATTCGTCTCACAATTGCGTATATTGTCTTCGTTGTTTCTAATAACATGGAAAAAATAAGAGTAAACATATGATGGAAAAATTTGCGGTTTATTTATAAGATTAGTGTATATAATTTGAAAGTTTAGTTGCCTCGTATTTATTATGATTATTTTTATATTAATATTTTATTTATTATTAAAGATCGGAAGATTTAAATTATTTACTAAAAGTAACTAGGGTGTCTTTTAAATTTGGTAATTTAGAAAGTTTTTAAAGATTGTATGATATAAAGGAGATTTTTTTAATGAAATGATGGAAATAAGAGAAAAAGAAGAATATTTACATATTGAAATTCATTATTTAAAATTATTTCGTATATTTTTTTCTTGGACTAATTTAATTATGAATTTAAATTATTGTTGAATTAAATCACTTTTAAATTTTAAATAATTTTCTATAAATGTAAGTTATTTAGGTTTTCAAATTTCATATGCGTAATAATTTCATTATAAAATGGTTGCATCTAATAATAGATGTTATACACGATTCTTGCCAAAGATATTTTGTTTATTCATCATTGAGATATTTTGATATGTATAATTAATAATAAATTATATTTAAAATGAACGATATATATTATCACAATTCTCTCTTTTTCTTTTTTACAGATAAATATAATCAATCCTTACAAATATTTTCAAGTCATATATAATTTACTTAATTTGCAAATATTTTATTCTTTATATTATAAACATAAGCAATTATATAAAAATAATTTAAAAAATCATATATTCAAATCAATGAAATACTTTTCAAAAATCACATATATACCTCCATCCTTTCTAAAGTTAAAATCATTGCAAAAACCTGCCAACGACAATTTATTTCTTAAATGCAATGAAACGAAACGAAATAATTCAACTCACTATAAATCATTCACATAATTCGAATAATTAAAAAAATAATTACCATCAACTTCGAAAAGAAATAAGATTCGATTCAATCACGATCGAAATAGAATAACTTCTCCTTGATAAAAACCACATTTCACTCTTAAAAAAACACACACGCGTAAACACATATCCTCCACTGCGTCCTCCTAACAATCTTTATATCCTCAATCTCAATCTCTTCCTCAAAGCATCCATCCCTGAACAATCTAATCGCGGAATAATAAAGCTCTTCTCGGCTTATACCATGCGGCACTTACGCCTCGATAGTCCAATTTATAATAAACTGGAATACCGGTGTGTAGATTTAACTTGGGATGTAGGCCACACAGTGGCATGTGGACGCGCGTCCGGATAGCGACTGCCTCCTAAACGTCGTCCAAACTTCTCCTCCGGGACGATCGAACCCGAAGAGGCGAGGGAAAACGATCAACGAGACAGGTGTATTCGGATTCGACGGGTTTATTCTTGAAACTTGTAGTACGCGATCCGCGCCGCTGAAATTAGGCGTCGTTATAACTGGATCGGTTTATTCAGACTTCGGCCGAGTTGAGGAGGATTCTTTCGTCTTTTCACCGTTTTGACAAGCAATGGTGAATAATTTGAGAAAAATTGGATGGATTGCATAGAAAAAATAGGTGATTGTCGATAAATTTGTTTTTTTTTTTTTAAGTTGGTTGTAGTGATTTGTGAAAGAAATTGTTATTGTGAAAGATTTGGTGGAAGAAGAGATATTGTTTGGCTTTTTTTTTTCTTTAATAATTTGTGAATTTTTTAGTGTTTGTGCTTAATGCTTAGAATCTTAGAACATTAAATGTGAAATAGGTTGTGAAGTAGGTTGTGATGGTGAAGAAGATATTTAGATTTTGGTTTTATGAGGTTTACGAGAGATTAAATTGTAAAAATAAATCGACGAGTAATTAAATCAAAATTAAATCGTAGTTATTGAAGAAAGAGAAGACACTCCCATGTGAGTTGAAACTAAAAGTTATAATTATATAATATTTTGTAGATAATTAGTTTTTATAAAAAAAAAGAAAGGAATAGATTAAAGGTAAATGAGATGAATGTATTTAATTTGAATTTAATATTTCTATATTAAAATTACTTAGTTTTTATTTTAATTTTATTTTAGCAATTTAGATTTATCGCAACATATTTTAGTTTTAATTTAGCTTAAAAGTTATTTAAAATTACAGAAGCCAGTGCCAAAATAATCTTCAAACAAAATACATATAACATCATTCTTAAGTCCTATATCTCCAATCTATATCTAGTCCAATACATTTTAATTTCATCAAAATATTCAGATAAATATAAAAATAAAAATATTCGTATCAATTTTTTTTTTTCAAGAAATAATTTCCAAAAAAATAAAACAAAATAAATTACAACATACAGATTCGTTGAGAAATTATTACAAATTGCAAAGACAAGATATTTAACAATATATCCAAATACTTTATTTAATCTAAATTTTTATCAAATACAATAACAAGGTAACAATAATTCAGATATTTTAAAAATCCTTTAATTGAAAGAAGTGAATTCATATACCTTTCAATAAACATTTTTATCCACACATTCATTTTTCGATCAATGACGTCCCCTATGATTATAATCATTACACTGACAGAATGAATACAAATAATTATCATCGAAAATAATTTTTTGTTTTCTTCTTCCTTTCAGAAATAAATTTCAACAACGATACCATATTTTCGACCACGCGTTCATCGTCATTCATAGCCTCGATCAACGACGTCCCCTACGATTGTAATCATTACAAATTCCCCGCGTTGCATGTTTATGGATCGACCTAGGCAAAGCATGCGAGCAGCGCATCATGAACACGTATATAAACAAGATCCGCGCCCGCTCATTCATAAGTTTATGGCGCGTGAAATCGTGGCGCAGGAATTTACATACCGCGCTCACTGTTCCGCGTATCTTCTATCCGGAACTTAAACCGCGACACCCTCCGCTGGGACACTGGCCACTCGTTGCAAACAATACCATGTAATTATCACGGTGCTCGTTTGTTGAATTACACGGGTTATTAACCGATCTTGGTGCTACTATGATATTTAATTAAATATCTCTATCTTTTCTAATGAAACGTGTAATATATTATTGAAAATGTTGTTGGACAAATTTTATAATTATATTCCTTTCTTTTTTTTTCAGATACTTAGATGAAGTGAATATGGATAATAAGATATAACTATTGATGACTATTTTAACATTTAATTGGTAGAATAAAGTGATTTAAATTGGTTTACCGTATATAATTTTTTGAATGTTATAACAATATTTTAATTAGATTTTGGATTGTAAGTAATTGACAGCATAAGTTTAATTTAGAGGACATTTTTGTTCATTGATATCTTAAAATTGTATGATTTAACTCCAAATTTAATTCATGTACTTTATAAATATTTATTTCGAAATTTGATTCGTATAATCTCAAAATTTTATTAATACGAACTCATATATATATATTCAAATTAATATCCTGCGCATAAAATATCGTCAACAATAACTCTTAGTCATAAATATTTTAAATTAAAAATCCTTTAACCACCAGTAGCCTTTTTACCCCAAAAAAGAAACCATAAAAATCTCAAACACAATACCAATATAATTTATCTTCATATGCATACATTCCATCAAAAAAAAAAAAAAAAATTCAATATTCTTCAAGAAATATATCCAATTACTTAGTAATTTGACTCACGAAAAAGAATCAACGCTCAAACAGCATTAACAAACAGAATTAACAAACACATTTCTCGAACGCGTTCATCTTGCCCAACAGAGAAAGAAACCATCTTTTTCCTCTCGCCACTAACCTCTTCACAAACTTAATTCTGTTATACCCGAAGGCCACTTAGGAAAACCGATCTCCATCGAAACCGAAACCGAAACCGATCCACTCTATGACCCCACGATCCTGGTAGGGTGGTAACTCGTGCTAGCACGCGCGAGGCGTGAGGAGCGAGTTGACTCGTTCCTCGCGGCCGTTCCTCGTTTTCTGGGGTAATTTTAGATCGGCGAGATAGCACGGTTCACGTGTGATCGCGTGTGTTACACGCGCGCGCTTAGGCGTGTGTTAGGTGTGGGT
>NW_006263566.1:248483-256218 GCF_000469605.1 Apis dorsata
AAAGGAAAGAGAGAGAAGGGGAAGGGGAGGGGGAAGAAATAACAGAGTATGGAGGGGTGAAAAAAAAGAAAAAAGGAAAGAAAGAAAAATGAAAAAAGGGATTCGGTGAGGAGAACGAGAACGATGTTTACGAAAGAGAAAATGAAATGGATGGACGGGGAAAGGAAAGAAGGAGGGAAGGAGGGAGTTCCTTTGGGAGGAAGAAGATTAGATACGAAGAAGAGGATCAGGGTGACGGGATAGCGATGGGATTAATTCGATTTCCACAGCAAGGAAAGAGACCTAGATTCGAGAATTTAAAATGATTTAGAACACGGTAATTGAATTTGACTTGGTTTTATTCATTGAGTAAATTATTTTTTAGATGGTTGACTTGAATGTTTAATGAATAAAAAAATATGAATGAATATTTTAATTAAATCTAAAAAATAATTAAGAATTATTTCTAGAATCAATCTTTCTTTAATTACCAATTATATGTATAAAATGTAAAATTCATAATATATTATCCTTAATTTATGCCAATTTCTTTTTTATTATACTATGAAAAGATTAATTTGTGGAGTATCACTATTTATCAATTATTTCTTTCAAAATATAATTCGTTATTTAATACATAATTAAAATATAATTATAAGATTATTGAATCGATAAATTTGAAATAATGAAGAGATTTTTCAAAACATTTAGAAAGAAATGAAAAAATTTCGAAACCGTGACTAATTTAATAAAAAAATAATTCTCTCTTTACTCGAATCGATTCGTATCACTTCGAACCCATTACTACCCGACAAAGACGGCGATAGATCAACCTAAGACGAAAAAAGATCAGGAAACGGGAGCGAAAGAGAGGGAGAGGAACGTTGGAGAGGTGGTGGAGCCAAACTCGAACGAGAGGCGTGGAGAGAAGAAGAGTGAGAGAAAGAGAGGGAGAGAGAAAAGACGAGAGGCCACGAGTGAGTGGTCTACTCTACCGCAGTTATGCCGACCGGCTCAACTCGGGTGCCGCCAAATCGAACCCCGGTTCGAATTCCGCACTACCGTGGCCGCGAGAAAGAAACCGAGGAGGAACAAGAAGACGGCGAGGACGAGGACGAGGAAAAGGAAAAAGAAACAAAAACAACGAAGGAAAGATCCGTAAAAAAAGGTGACCGAAAAAAGAGAGGCGGAAAAAAAAGAAAAGGAAAGAAAAAGGCACGTGTGTCGTGTGAGAAAGAAACAAGTAAAATAGGAGAAAAAAGGGACAAAGGAAAAAGGTACGTCGCGTGAAGAAACTTCCTGCCTTCCTGTGTACCTGTGTAGAAAAAACAAGGGGTCCAAAAGAGGTGGGATGGCCGCGGGGTAGAGGGTGGGGGTAGAGGCGCGTTCGACGATGGAGCAGCGGGTCGAGTGATAAAAAAGCGAGTAAAAAGGCGAACAAGAAGGTTGAACAGCGTGCTCCCGGTCGTTAGTGAGGTGCAAGTAAAAGAAGGATGAAAAAGGCATTGTTGCTCGAGCCGAGTCCACTCTCGTTGTGTTTTTTTTATCTTTTTCTTCTCTCTATCCTTCTTCTTTCCCTTCCATTTTTCTTTTCTCTCTTTCTTTCTTTTTTCTTTCTCTTTTTTTTTTTTTTGCTTCTTTAATGCCTATTTCTTTTCGACTCAAGTGAATGTGTGTCGCGTGTGAGAAGGTTGGAGTTTTTTTTCACGTGCTTTGGAAGACTAACGTGGTTAAAACGATGTTGTGTTTTTTTTTGAAGAAAAAAAGAGGAAAAAAGGAAGAATAAAAGATTTGTGGTAATTTTTTTTTTCTTTTTCTCTGGTGTATCGTTTCAAAGGGGAGGGACGGGAAAAAGATTTTGGAGTAAGGAATGAATCACGTGAAAAGAAGAATTGGCAATATTTTTTTCGAAGATGGAAAGCGTGGAGTTGTACCTTCGGGTTCGTGGATATTTTCTGCGACGATGATTCAGAAACGGGCAGCGATCATATGGCGCATATTTACGACGCGGAACGATCGTGATTCGACAGCGAGAGATTGACAAGCGGGACAAGAGATATAGTGAGTGTATGATTTTCAATAAAATTTTATAAAATTTTTTTCTCAAGTTCTTTTTTCGATTTTTAGAAATATTTTTGTGTAAGTATAAACTACTGCGAATATAAACGCGTTATTCAAAACAAATGGATATTTGTTTGCGTATTGGATATAGTTATATACTTTAATCTTTTTTAATCTTTTATAACCAAATTTTTGCTTATTTATGAGAAAAAGTCATAACTTAATCATTTATTATTTTCTCATATTCTTAATTTGATATCTGGGAAGTAAACAATTGATGTAAATAAAAGATTTCTTGTTGATATGATAATAAATATAGTAGATTTTCAATATATCGTTCAATATATCGTTATATCATAGTTGAAGAATTTATAAAAAAAAAAAATAAAATAAAATAATTCTCTAGTAATGCTTTATTCATTATTTGCGATAATTTTTTTATCTTTTTAGATAAAAAAAATAATTCTATTAGAACGAGAAAAGATTTACGAGCAAAAAATTGAAGGAAACTGGCAAAAATTTGCGACAAGAAAAATATATTTCTAGATTGTCCGCGTGTCAGCTGTTCGACGATTGTCAGACACTGATCGCTGAAAATTTTCACTGTTTTCTTTTCCGCCTATTAATACCCGACTGTTTGGATTACGAATGGTGGTTTTAGGAATCCACATACGTCTTCCCTTTCGTTCCATTCACGAGGAATGTATCTTCATTTGGAAATTTATTTTTCATCCACGAGTGGTCTTTTGATGTTTTGCACTTTCTAGTTTTCGATTCTTTTATTTTCTTGAAAAAAAAAAAACGCGCAAGAAGGTGTTTTCATCTTCTCTTATTTGTTACAGATATCATTTTGTTTTTCAGTTAAATATTGAATTTGAAATATATATAAGTTACATTTACAGAATAGTTTATTTCTTTTATTTGTTTTATTGTTCCTCCGAGTAATCTATGCTAAATTCTATCAAACTATAAAAATAAATATCAATGAATAATATAAGAAAAATAAGATAAAACAATCGATATTTATAAAAAAAATTTTATATTTTTTTCATAAATATCATATTTTATTTCTTTTCTAATAAATAATATTAAAAAAAAAGTTCATTAACAATAATTTCGATTCTTCTCTTCGAAACGATTCCTCTTTCATCGAAAAAGCCTCACCTACAATCCAAACCAAACACAATCAGTAATCACGTGGGCCATAAATGCACGCTAAATTCCACTTAACGGCCTTCGACCAATCTCTTCCCATTTCACGCTATTAACCTTCATGAAGGAAAAGCAAGAGAGAAGCAATTCCAAGACCAAACGTGTCCTCCACCCCTTAACTCCACCTCATAAACTTCTTTTTCGTCCACTCCGCTTTCCAACGCTTCCAACGTGGAAGATCTTAATTCTTAGAAAGAGAAGAAAAAAAAAAAGCATCAGGATTGCCCGAATATTCGTTAACCAAGTCAGAGATGTAGATTGTGATGATAATCGTAGTTCGAGATGAAAAAAAAAAAATAGATTTTTTTCCTTTTTTTTTCAGTTAACCGCGTCACTTTATTGCCATCCCCGCCCTCCACCGTTTTATTGCGTTGCAACAGCCTCGAAATGACTTTGCAGAGTTTCACAGTGGTGGTCGAAACACAATTGCACCCTTGAAATATAGAACGACAGGGGATGACCGTTTTATCGGGGCCCTCATTTTTCTGACGCAATTCCGTGGATCTCGATTTTTTTTTCGTTTGTTCTACCCGAGGAAAATGAAATTTTCCTTGTCAGCCATGTGAACTGGGGGACAAGAGAAGGGGAGAGGATGGAATCGTTGGGGTAGTTCGACGTGTGTTTTTGACAAGGCTAATTGGAGAGGTTGGAGGATGAAGAAGGGATGAAAATTCCGGTGTCATTGAATGGAACGGACTTTGAGACTGTTTAACTATTATTCCCTTTTTCTCTGCATCTTTATTTTTTTATTTCTTTTTTTTTTTGTTTTCTTTTTAGATATAGAGTTCATGTTTAGGAGTTTGATTGAAATTGGGTTTCGAAGAGAAAAAGGAGGCGTTTGAGGAAGAAATTTCTTTTATAGGATATTATTGTATTTCTGTTTATTTTGTGCCTGAAAAGTTGAGGAAATTTTAATTAAGAAATTTTAAAAAAAAATTTTTTTAAATTTTTTTAAATTTTCGAATATAGATTTATTTTTTTGCTTCCATTTAGTTAATTTGTGTTTAGAAGATTGAAGTTAGATAATTTATCAATATGGGATGAAATGAAACGTTTGAAAGTTTAAGAAGTGTCTTTTATTTTTATAATAGATATTTTATATTTAGCAAAAGCAAATTTTGTGCTTTCTATATTATTAGAAATATTGCTCCATTTATTTAAATTACTAATTAAGTCAGTATTACATATATAGTACATATAATTCATTTGTAAGAAATTTTCGTAATTATTCATGGCTAATCAAATTATATTTTTTTAATAATTATACTGAATAAAAGCGCTTTATATTAGTAGTTAAAACAATATATGTATTCATTGATTTTATAAACAATTTCAAATCTACTATCATCTAAAAACAGAAAAAATTTTAAATTGAATAAAAACTTTAAAGAAAAACCTTAATTTTCATATTCTCAAACTTTTTTCCTCAACGAGATAATCAATAAAAAAATGTAAATAAAAACACGAACAAAATATGAAAAAAAACATCGTGTTAAATCTTAAAACAAGAGAAGATGAAGAATTTTTTTGATTTTTTTCTCGTTTTATCAGGAAACAGGATATAATTTATTGCTTGGAATCTAATAGAATGGTCAAGATAGAATTTTTAAGTTTTCGAACGTCGACATCATGCTATTTTAGCGTCGACTGATATTTTATAAAAAAAAAAAAAAAAAAGAAGAAGAAGAAAAAGATCGTTTGTCGAGAATCAATTAAGTTTTCATCACGATGCATTTGGCAGAAATGAACAAACGTTTATTTCACATCGTTGGTGAGAGCTTTAATATAGTTCTTTCTTTATATGCTGAAATCTCGTTTTTTATTCTCGTTGAAAAAGTTCTGACTAGCAAAATGAAACAAAATGTCCAGTAAGATAAACATTTCTTCAGATAGGAAAGATTATTTTCTTGGAAAATAAAATTACAGAATGAAAATGTTTGTTGAATAGAATTAAAATTGATATATATCGAGTGAAATCGTTAGCGTAATGCAAATATGATATGTTATTGTTTAAAAGTTTAAATTAATATTTATTGCATTTTGTGAAAGAAAACAAAATATAAATAATAATAGTCTATTTATACATAGAATCGAGGCAAATATCTAATACATTTATTCTTCCTAATATATTTTTTTTGTTATTTTTGCAATCTTTCGTTTAATTCTTTTCGTTTTTTTTTACAGTTCAATGATTTTATATTAATTATAGGATTTTAATGTATCATAATATTCATATAATATAAAATGTTTCTTTCATGAAATATATATAATTCCAAACATTTAATAATAAAAAATATAATACTTTTAACTTACTTCTGACAAAAATCATCCATACACTCTGAAGCCAAAAGATCATTTCAATAAGTCCATTAAGAATACGCTCACCTGAAAAACAAAAAACAGAAATATAAAATAAATATTAATACAAATAAAGAAATATAAAAATTCAATTTTATTGCATCAACCATCCTCATTATTATCGAATCAATTTCCAATCCATCCTCTTACATCTATCGAAAACTTTCGATTCCTTTCCTTTCACCTTTTTCCTAGTCGGCCAATCCCCTTTTCCAAACTCCTCGAATAGTCACGAAACCATTACCATTCTCATCCCATCGATATTCTCCTAACCCATGAATCACTTGTATCCCCTGAAATTTCATATTATCAATCCTCCCTCATTTCGATTTGAAAAATTTTCACAGGTCAATTTATTTTCCCAACATAGATATTTGACATTTGTCTTTTTTTAATAAACAATCGATACACAATTTATAAAATGATCTTTATTATTTAATTTTATTATGAATATATATAATAATATTATATATATAATAATATTATATATATATAATAATATTATATATATATAATAATATTATATATATATAATAATATTATATTTAATATTTAATAAGATCTAATAGTATTAAAAAAAAATTATTACAAGTTTATACGATATAATGCCGCACTAGAAACTATGAAATAATGATAAAATTATCAGTCAAAATATCATATAAAAATATATATATATGAGTACGAGATGAATATATCGACGAGGAGGAAATTTAATTTTTATTGACGAGATATTATACGTATCGTTGAATGCATATTCTCTAACGGAACAAAGAAAATATTTAAAATTTAATAGAATTCATAATAAACACGCTCAGATATATATATCGAGGTCCTCGATCACTAATTTAAACATAAAATAATAAACTTGGAATTATTTTAAAGCAGAGAAAATATTCTATCACTAAAAAATCACAAAAATTCGTATTTGTGAAATCAAAATTCAAACAAGAATAAAAAAATAATAAATTCACCAAAAAAAAAAAAGATCCAAAATGTAATGAAGCATTAAAACTCGAAAAAACATGAGAACTGAATATATTGGAAAATTTTTTAATACATAAATCCCCACCATGCAACATCCAATGTCAATATTTTTAAGATAACTTTTACAACAAATCTATCAAATTTACTTATGAATAATCCTTGAATTCTTGAATCGCAAGTTGGACCCCGCCATATTTGGAAGGGGTTTGATTCACGGATGGCGCGATATGAGAGTGTGAGTGCACGGTAACCTGCTTTCGAGGACAAGACGATAACCCAAGTTTAAATTGGAGGGTCGGCCACTTAAGATTCAGTTCCATAAACTGGAAAGTTCGGCCCCACTTTCCATCCAAGGGTGGCAACCCCCGACGCTGCAATTAGACAAGTATTTTTCGATCGAATTCAATTAGCCCCCGAAACTCGAAATCGCAGCGACGAAGTTAGTTCGCCGCGTCTGGCCGCCTCGTGGATCGAATCGTGGGCGAAACTCGCGTCTTTCAAGGCCAATCGCCGTGATTTATTTTATCGTGGAAACCGGAAGCTTTGGATTTTCTGAATGAAGTTATCGGCTACGTTGTTATCCACGCGCTTTCCGCTCCCGAGAAATGGTTTTTGAAGTTCGTGACGTGGCTCGATTTACACGAATGCGGATCGAAGTAGAAAGTATTCGCATGTTTGTGAATGGAAAAGTTGAAGAAAAGTTGTTTTTATCGGTTGACGGATAAAAAATTCTCCTTACGAAAGTTTTCAACTCGTTAACTTTTTAATATAATGATTTTTAGTGGAAGATCAACACATTTTTATCAAATCTTTTTATTTTTGTATTTGTACACATCATCGTGTTTACAAGATTGAAATTGTTGCAAAGTTTTTGTACGATTACTTATCCATGAATCATCGAAATCTGCGTTCTTCGCAGAGATATATACTGCTGATCAAATATTTAAAATCACTTCGTGGAAATCTATTTTTCACAAAAAACGAAGAATTTGAAGAAAGTTAGATTAGAAGCGAAAATTTCAATAATAAAAAAAAAAAAGAAATCAAAGAAATTCCTATCCTTCCTAAAACAACGTTAAATCGAATTGCCTCTCGATCACAAATTTCCGTATCTTTGAAAATTCATTTTGTTTTATGATTC
>NW_006263566.1:256396-261172 GCF_000469605.1 Apis dorsata
ACTTCAAACCATCTTGTCACCGATTCTTCTTCCACGCGTTGAAAACCCAATCCACCGAGACAACAAACTCCCCCCTAAAAATCGCGCGAACGAGCAGGAGCACGGTTTCGGAGCATCAAACGGTGCGCAAAGTCGGGGGCAGTGAACCACGGCGAGGATCGAGAGCGTTTGCGGAGGGAAAGTAGTTGTCCTGTGCGAGGCCAGCTGGCGTTGCGTGACCGCATGTAAATCATCCGCAACAGGATCGGCTGGCCGAAACCACGTGTACGCGTACTTCTGCGCGCACTTACGCGGAACGACGCCGATGCACATGTTAACGTGACGCGGGTAAACGTCGGCAACACGTGTCGCGCGAGTAATCCATGGCTTGTCGTTACCTCGACCGTGTCGCGAATGCACACGACGCGCGCTTCACTGTCGATTCACTGCCCACTCGTGTCTCTCTCTCTTTTTGCGTTGATTTTTCATCGCGATTTGCTATTTTTTGCTGAAAACTTTGAATCGTTTCTTTGGATTCCGTGAATTTTTTAAAGGATTCAGTGGATTTGGTGGAAGATTTTTAGGGAACGCTTAGGTTCCTTGGATTTGAATTGCATAAATTCTTTGCTTCTCTTGAATTATCTTGTACGAGTGTGTGTGTTTATCTTGGATTCATTATTTGAAGTATTACAGTTAGTATGAATATATATTATAGAACCATAATAACTCGGATATTTAAATCACGTTACAGGAAGATTTATAAACAAGTTACGAAGGGAATCTTAAGAAAATTAAATTTTCCCTAAATCGTGTAATTTCATCTGCTTTACGTCGTCGGTTTATCGAACGTAACCAACGACCATCGAAATACGTATTGAAACTCGCAACCGGAAATCGTTAAATTGCGCCACTACCAGGTGGCCTTATAGTGTATTTTGCGTCTCAAAAATGTTTCTGAACCAAATTCGCGTCGAAATATAATCTTGATTCAATTTCTATTTTCGCGATAATAATAATTTGTATACATATATAACGTTCGGAATATTTGAGTTGATGTTTCTGAATCTTACCAATGAAATTTGTATTACAATTTTTTTCTCTTTTTTTTCGTTCATGAATAAGAAAAGAATATATTTATATAATAGAATTTGATATTTTACGTTTTTTTTAAAATAATTCTTTGCTTAAATACACAATAAAGTTAAATATTATTGTAAGAATTTTAAATTTAATGATAAAAATTGAAATTCTAGCAGAATTTTGAGAATTTAACATCTCCTCCTTTTACGCAATATTTTACGTAATTTATTTTTCTTTAGCATTCTGTGATTTTTCACTTGTGATATTATTTACGAAAGATAGATGCAATTTATTATCCAATTGGAAATTTTACATTTTTATGTAATTATAAATTATTGATAAGATTAGAATTTTATAAAGAATTATATATATATATAATTATTTTAAAAAAATATATATATATAAAATAATTGTCGTTTTTTATAATTTAATTAGAAGTTTATTTTATAAATTACAATTATTCTTCTTGGTAATTAAGGAAAAACATTAAGGATTACATTTTCCATTGTTTCCAACAAAAAAAAATACAATTATAACATCATTTTAAAATCATTAATTATTTTAAAAAAATACTATTCTATATTATATGTTTTAATTTCAATTTTTTCACTAAAAATTGATATATCCATTTAAAGTTAAGCAAAATGCTTGTAAAAGAATAGAGAATTGATCACAAGGCTGGCATGTGACACGTGAAAGGACATTCGTTAATCCCTCTCCACTCCTTCATCGTTTGATAAGTATCATGCACGTCCTTAACGAATCCTAAGTTTTTGTCCTGGAGCGCGACAATTTTTGGAATCCGCACGATTTACACGCGGCATTAAAATGCATCCAGCTTCAAATGAACGTGATTACGACTATGAATATCTTTTCGAAAGTGACAGGAAGCCTTGGAACTTTGTTTCCATCTCCGCAAACTTTCCTCGAGAGAATAGAAAAAAAATAGAGAAATGGTAAAAAGGAAGAAAGTTTTAAATTCTTCCTGATTGTCGTTTCAAAACTTTGTTTATTCTTCTTTTCTTCGAGGAATGGACATTCAATGATTTGGTATAATGTATACTATTAATGTAAATTTTATTAACATTTATTCTGGGGGAAAAATGGTATTATGTTAAATTGAAAATATATATTCTATTCTATTAATTTTTAGTATTTCAATATAAATTATTTATAATATCTATAAATTGTAATATATTTGTATGTAGATTTTGATCTCATATTTATCGTTTATTATGATGTATTTTCATCATTTTTATATTTTAGATATTAATTTTTAAAATAATTTGAATAAATAATAATTTTTTATTAAATAAATTCATTCTAAGAATTAAAATTTAATTAGATTAAAATTTAAGACCAAGAATCTAATATTTGTATTAATTATTTTCAGATATTGAAATATTATTTTGATGTGAGTTTCTGTTCACAGAATATAATAAATATTGAAGTGTGAAATAACTGGATCTATACTCTGAAGAAAATTCCACATGCAAAAGAAAAATTCTTGCTTATGTAAAAACTATAAAGATCACAATACAATATAACTTGGCCAAATATAAACTATATGAAATAAAAAGTGAGTATTAATAATTTATTTACATATGCAGACTAATATTTTACTAATATTTCTATTAATATTATTTAAATAATATTAATATTTTCAATATTTTATTTATAATACTATTAAAAATAGAAATGTGCTTAGAAATATTAAATATTAAAAAACTGACATTAAATTAAAATTAAATTAAAAAAATTGACAAATATTAAATAAAAACCTGAAAACAAAAATATGAAATTTAAAAATGATTAAAAATTTACTACATAAATACATATTAGATAATCTGCCAATGCGGAAAATTTTAAAAAATCAGATTTTAATAATCAACAGTAATACCGTACCAGATCAGCCACGAGCAAACAAACATATTCGAACACGCGAAGCATGCTTCTTCGAATAAATTAACCTTGTTTCCGCTGATGCAACGATAATCGTTAAATCGTAACATACCAGAAAACCTTGCATTTTCTATTCTAATTATCCAAGAAAGTATTCAAAATAATTGTAGAGGAAACTACTGTGAACAAGTTGTTTATAAATCAGTTGCAAAGTATCTCTTGGTATGATGAATTTTTTTTCAATATTTTTCTCTTCTTGCTTTTTATTTTCTTTCATCCTTTTTCTTGATCTATCTTTTAGATCTTTTCCTCGTTTTACGTTATAATGTCCAAATTTTTTTTATTTTTCTGTGTAATAGATTTTTTTTTTATATATTTTAATAATTCTTTTGATCTTTACTGTTTACTTTCTTTGTTAAATTTAATTAAATTTTTATTTTAATTATTCATTTATTTTAAAATTGTAGAAAATTATAAAATGAAATGTATATTAAAAATAAAATAAATTTATTTTTTAAAAAGAAATAAAAATTTGCATTTCTTAATATTTTTTTTGTAAAATAATAGTTTTTTAAATGAAAATAAATTTCTTCTATGAATCTCTCCATCTTCGGTTGAATAATATTCATATTTTTATTCTAATCTCTGATTTATTTTCAACCTTTCTTTTTTATTCTTATGCTTACATCTCTGTTTCCATCCTCTGAACCACGCCTCTTTTTTCCGAATCTCTGATTTTTAATCCCTCTTCATTTGATACTCTTCTCTCTTAATCCGCGTGTACGTCTCTTTAAGCTCCCCCTTTTCTAGGATTCCATGCCTTAATCTCTTTAGTTTCTGACCCTCCTTTCTCTAGGTTTTCTCCTACTCTTCTTCTACGAGTTACCTTCTATAGATGAAGAACATTTCTTCTGCGTCCCTCTCTTTTAATTCTTCTATTTAGATCTTTCTTCAACCTCTCTTCAGCCTTGAATTCTCATATCTTTTGATCTGCCCATACGGTTTTTTCTAATGTTCCTCTGTTTCTCATTGATTTTTTTTCTTTCCTCTTCTTTCAAACTTGTTTTTTCTCCAGGGCTCTTCTTTCCTTCCATTCCAAATGTTTGAAACATTTCATATAATTCCAATTTTTTCCTCACTACTCCATGTTTTTAAACTTTATTTTAAGTGTTTTTTCATCTTGTGAAATTTTTTTTATTTAATAGATTGCTTTAAATCCTTCAGATTTTTTCTTGAGATTTTTTTAAACTTTAAATTTGTTTTTGTTGGAATCCTTCTTCCTTTTTTCACTCTCTGCAGCATTTCATATTTATTATAATTCTATTTTTGTCTTTAATATTTCACATTTTTAAATCTTCAAGTCTCTTTATGTTATGAAGATTTTAATTAATAAATTATTTCAGTTTTTTTTTATTTTTTTCTTTGAATAATTTCTCAAGGTTTTAAATCTTTCTTAGATCTCTCTTCTTTAAAATCCTCTTCTTTGGACTTCTTTTCTCTATGTCACAATTTCACTTTCTATTAATATCTCTTTCTGCATTCTTCTTTTTCACGTTCATTTTTTTCAATTCTCTCCTCTTTAGATACTTCCTCGCTAAATTTTTCACTTCTTCATTCAATGTCATTTCCTCTACTTTCTTTTATCCCAAACTGACCTATCTTATTTCTCCCTCCTTTTTCTTATTTTCATCGTAGTGTCTCTGAAACTATCTCCCTTTAAGATTCCTTCTTCATTTCCTGGTATTTCTTCCAGCTTATCCTTTCCAATTAAACCCGCCGAAATATCTGCTTCATTTCTTTTTTTTTTTTTTTTTT
>NW_006263566.1:261389-264895 GCF_000469605.1 Apis dorsata
TTCTTAATCATTTTCTTTATTACTTTTATTTATTTCTCCTTTTTCTTCTTTAACTTTAACTTAACATTCATTTCATCCTCATTTCTATTTTTCCTATTTCTATTTTATTTCACTATTGATAAGATACTGTTTTTTTTTATAATATTTTATTTTCCTATATTTTTTAATTCTTTATAATCTTCTTTTTCCTAGTCACACACAATAATTCAAAAATCTTAAAACATTTGTTATATTTGCTTGAAAATTTCATAAATACATTTATGAAACGAAGATAACAATTTCATTAAAAAATGCAATTCAATTAAAATTATAATCTTCCTTCAAATTTTTTATTCGATACTCGACATTCCTCAATTCTTCACCACGACGGTCACTTTTCTATCTCTCAATCATCTATCTTTCTTCATTCCGCCTATTTTTTTTATCTCTTCTCCATCCACCGCCTTTAAACCTTTTCTTCTTTCTCTCTTCCTCACCTCTGCTTCCTTCAATCCCTCCATTTTCCAAACCAAAAACATGGCAAACCCACAAACGAACGACACAACGATACGCATCTGTGCTTTCATACTCTCTGCCTCTCTCGCAACTTCCACCATTCCCTCTTTGATCTTGTGTCGCAGACTCTATACATACACAAAAAGAAAGAGAGAAAGAGAGAGAGAGGAGAAGGGAGAGAGAAGAACCAGGGCCAAAAACGGTCTTCAAAGCATAGATTTACATTATATCAACGCTTTTCGTCGAAAATATTTTTCTATTCCACTCATATCTCCGAGATACAAGCAAATGCATTCAATGCACACTCCCTCAGATCAGTTTGCAAGATGTTTTTCAGATTTGTTCGTGAACGTGGAAAATACGATACTCGCGAATTTTTAGCCAATGTAAACGCGGCATTATAATTTTTGGTTGAGACCATTATGCCACGTCCACGCTTATTTTCAGGGAGCATGAGAACGTGGACACTTCACAGTGAAAAATAAACAAGTTACAGTGAACTCGTCTGCGAACAGTGAATAGTATTTATTCGAGAAACAGTGCGTCAAAGAATCTGTTTGCGAATTCAGACACTGCTGTAATGCCGCACTGTTCTAGAGTGGACACGATACTTTTGTTATTTGCAAACAAACGTGAATTAGAATTGTAACTATTGATCATCAATTTTCAGTGATTGATGGTATTATTGAAATATCGTTAATGATTATTCTTATTTTTTCCTTATTCTTAATAGTTATTACTAAGACACGCGAAAATATTAACTCTAATAAAAATAAATTTATTGAAAAACTGTATTGTATTCACTTGAGCTAATTCTATTTACGTTATTTTTTAACGATATTATCTTAAAAATCGTAAATCTACTAATTACGTCTTTAATAATAATATTTTTTAATAAGAAAAAATAGAAATTTCATTCATCAATTATTATTTTCATTCATCAATATCTTGACACTCCATGGCAGTTAAACTTTTTCAAAAAATGAAAAAGAATTATCTATCGATTTTTTTTTTTTTGCATACATGTTCGATACAAGTATTGTCATCAGTATGCACGACTATTTTGGATTTCATTGCATTTTTTTCTCATCCTTTTTTTTCCTTTTTTTTTTTTTTGATACCGTATTGAATGTGTTAATAGACCATCATTCAAAATAGTTCGCGCGGAAACCAGAATGAATCTCGAACTTTTGTCGAACTTTTTTTCCAAATACCAAATTTGTAAACCTGCTAGTAACACTGCTTCCTCATCTTTTTTTTTTTTTTTCCTTTTCTCTCCCTATATACCGTTGAATAATTCATTCTCATGCTATTCGGTTGGTTTTTTGCCTGGAAGGGTTTCAATTTCATGGCGTCTGCGTGGAGTCCTTTGAACGCATGTTCATTCGATTTTGTCTGTAGTTATGTTTTCCACAACTCGGTACAACGAGTGTTTAACTCTTTGTGTGCTGGATACAATTCTTTTTTTCCTCCTTTTTTCCGGGAGAAAAAGGGGATGAATACGTTGCCTAGTAGCGAAGTGCTTTTTGTAATAATGTTTCTTCGTATAATGTGAGATACTCATGGAAATATGAAGTGGGATGTAAGAACATGGTTTAATTATTTTATTTTTTAATTACTTTCTTTCGTGAGATAAGATTCTTATTGTTGATACTAGTTATTATCTCTTCAAGATGATAATTAATCATTATTTGGATTTATTTGGATTTTTGTTAAAATTAAAAAATAGAATTGATTGTAGAAATTGAAAATAATTAGATTGTGAGAATAAAAAGAGAATTAAATTAGGCTTAATCTGATTTGAAGTTTACGAGTTAATAATGGATATGTGAGATTAATATAGTATATAATATCAATAGAATTAAAGAAATTCTAAAATAAATATTAATCTTAAAACTTCAATTATAAGAACTTCTTTACATTAATACAATTTTATAATTTTTCATAATGATTCGTGAAAAAATCCTTTCTTACTGTTCTATTTTTTCTTTTTATTTTAAAAGAAAATTTAATTAATTTTTTTGAAATACAGGAATGAATTTTAAAACCGAATTGATTGTATATTTTTAATCAATTGCACATAACGATCACTATTCCCGTAATAATGATAATTAATTTTCGAATTTAATTTTAATAACATTTTAATTTTAATTTCGAAACGCGTTCGAATTTAATTGCATTTTACGCAGGCTTACACGTTACATACAAGAATTACAATTTGGATCATCAAAGCAATTTGTTGTATTTCTGGTATTAAACTGATTAGCTGGTTCCAAATTATTCAGTTGCATTCTCGGATTCACGATCATTTCGCGTAGTAAACGCTTCATGAAATAAGCTGTTTAAATAGAAACAAACGTTTCATTCGTGAAATAATTTTGTAACTTTTTATTTAAAACGAACTATATTTAAAAAATTTAGAATAAGATATCATTATTCGTTTCAATTTAATTTTAAATTTATTTAAAATTAAATACAATGTTTAGATTTCAAGAAATTAATATTTTATTTCATTTTTCAGAGAAACGACACAATTTGGAAACAAATCTACTCTCTACAAAATCTATACAGAAAATGAAGAACAAAATTTGAAGAATCTAAAGTTAAAACAAAGGAAGATCCTATTATTTCACATAACAATTAAAAAAGAACAACATCTATTGCTCAAAACTCATTTCCATTCTTCTAAAAAGTTCCTTCATAAAAAGAAAAAACAAAAAAAAACTAGAAAAACACAATCAACAAAAATTAAAACCAAGAATTCAATAGGATCCGCAATCCATCTACGCGAAAATAAGAAAAAATTTCAAAGAAAATGCTCATCAGAAATTTTCACCGTGAATCTCCAACATCGAATCGAAATTTCCTCAACAAAAATAACGACGAGGAAACCAGCAACCCCATCTCAAAATCCATCTTCAATCTTCCGAAAGATCCTCCCCTCTTGTAAGGAAGAGAGAAAGAGAGAGAGAGAGAGAGAGAGAGAGAGAGACCACCGAGAGGATCTCGAG
>NW_006263566.1:265016-272546 GCF_000469605.1 Apis dorsata
TCCCTGTGAAGGCAAACAGCGTCGAAATTTCAATGCAGCCTATATGGAGAAACATGTTGGACCCTTGGGAGAGAATGGGAGAAAAAATTCGGCCGCGATAAATTCGGATCAGCGGCGTGGATAAATCGAAGGCAGGAAGAAATCAAAGGGAGAGAGGGAGAAGCCGGAAGAGGAAGATCGCGCGACCGGATAAAACCTCGCGCGAATAAATTGAAAGAAATACACAAGGACAAAGGGGAGGTGGAGAGAGGAGTGCTGTACGGTCGAAAACGCTGATAAACGGTTGAATAATGGGCGGGCAAATTGCAGGAGCGGGGAAGGGGCGCGTGATAAACGTACGGACGATGCAAATCCTTTTGGGCGAGGCGCGGACGTTCCGGAACTGGATGGGAAGCGCGGCGTTTCCGCGCCCCGTGTTTCCAATTTTTTATTGTGGAAATGACGATGACTTAAATTTTCGTTAAATTTTCGATGCGAGCTCCTTTCTTAGATCTTTCTTAATCGATTGAGATGAAGGATGGAAGGATTGAGGATGAAAAAGAAAATTTGGAAAGAATAAGAGGGAAGAAAAAAAATTTCGAGACAAAGGATTTGGAATTGAAAGGAAAATCTGTATTTAATTGTTAAGGAAGAAAGAGAAGACGAGATAAATTTAGAAGAAAAATATAAACTTCGCGAAATATCAAGGAAAAGAGAGAATCTCGGGAAGAAGTTCGAAAAAAGAAGAATCAGGAAGGAAGCCCATAAAGGGGAAAATCTGAAGGTAGTTCAACGCCGCAAATCCAATTTTAAAAGCTTCACGTGAGATTAAACGCTTCTCCCATGACTTTAAACTCGCTTCTTAATAGCGCAATACGTTCCACCGTGTCCACGGCTATCAAGTGAGAATTACAAACTATCCTGTTGGAAAAAAGTTAACAGCTGATCGTAAAGAGAATAAACCACACATAATAAAAATCAAGCGCAATTTTCTCATAGTGTTCCTTTGTGTTTCTTTAAAGAAAAACTGCATTTAGGATAGTGATTCTAATCTCAATTTAGATTTCAAATTTCGAGAAAAACAATGATGATAAGACAAACGTAATAAACGACCTAAACGAATTAAAAGATAATTTATCTGAAGTGATATTTTTCGTTTCTTTTTCTTTTTTTTTTTTCTTTTTTTTTTTTGTTGTTGTGATCGTGAGATTTTTGTTGTTGAAATTAATGAAAATGATGACGACTACTGCCGGTGTTGGTGGGGCCGGGATGCTGAGGACCAGGCGAAGGGATTGCAGCGTGAAACCGAACAGAAAACTCGACCGGAAATCCTCGAGGGGGATGATTTATGAGAACGAGGAGCTTAGACTGAGGACTATTCACATTAACGCCGAAGTGGAGCAAGGTAAAGGATTTATGATATTATCGGATTACGATGTTGGTAAATGTTAGTGTTGTTCAAAGATGTTCCTCATCAATTTCGTAATAAGCGATAAATTTTTATTGGAAACAGTCATATTGATATATAGGTATGATTTCAATTATGGATCCATATTTACAAGGTTCACTTTAAATTATAATAATCATGAGTAAAAGTTCTTTATAATTCGATTAGTTATAAATAATGTATAATAGTGTGAAATAAACATTTAATTTATATTTGAAAAGAAAAATTTAAAGGAAAATTGAAGATAATAGATTATTCTTATGGAAAAAAATAAAAATTGAAACATAATAGACTTGATAGAACGAATTTATAAAATGAAAAGAAAAAATTTCAAAGGACATAAATTTAAAAGGACATAATTCGAATAAATCGTCTCGAAAGAAATACAGGCTAGAGTTAGATGTTTTTGAAAAAGAAAACGGTTCTCATTAGGCCGTTAGAGAGTTTCGCCCGCAAACGTTGGCAGCACTGCTTGACCAGTTCTTTTCCGCCACAAATAGACGCACCATCGTCGAATCCGGTGCGAACTATTTTCGAAACTTAGCCAAACGCGCCAACTTCGTGTCTGGCCGGCAGCTGTCCATGGCAGCTCCAGTCCATTCAATCTCTCTCAATCGCGAATTTTATTTAATAATTATTATCTCAACAATTATTGATAAATATTACTGATAAATATTTCCTTTGTAAAAAGTCTCAGATCAAGTTCAAGTTTGTGCAATAAGTAAAAAGAGAAAGAAAGTATAAAATGTAATGGAATATTTATTACGTTAAAAAAATTTACAGGAAAAAAAAATCGAATTTTTCGAATTCGTCTTTAATTCGTGAAAATATTTATCGAAATTTGATGTATCGAGAGTGGAATTTTCAAAATCGTGGATAAAGACGAGTGATGAATATAAAATACGAGTGATTCAAATGGATCTCTTCACTATTTTAAACAATTGACTGAAAGATTCTAATGACGGTGAGTATTTGATTTCTTTTTTTTTCTTCTTTTCTTCTTTCTATTTTTGTTTATTACATTTATACAAAGTTAGAAATAATACGTTTGTTGTGGGTTTACATTTATAGCAGATTTATAGTATCAATATGGGTAATGTTGAAAATTTGAGGAGAATAAACGTGCGTTATATATTGTATAAATATTTTAGAGTGAGATATGTCGTAAATGGACTGATTATGTAAGCAATGTTCAATGGTGTTCGTGCGACGTGAGAAAGATATTCGAATCATAAGGATGATTTAGATGACATACGTTATATTTTCCAGAATCATATCGGATATTCTTCCGTGAAAATTTGTCAGTGGTTAATAGGAACGCTCTATTCTCTTGAGATTTATTAACTTTTAGAAAATTCATAAATTCTGTGATTCATAATTCATAAATTTTGAAATTGATTATAAATACTTATAAATCTTTTAAACTAAATATAAATCTGTTGAAATAGTAGAAAAATCAAATTCAAAATTTCTAATTGAAAATAATATAAATAATTTAATATTATAATTTAATATTATAATTTATATAATATTATAATTTAGTAAAAATAAAAAATAGAAAAATAGAAAAATAGAATAGGATACTTAAGAAAAAATGATAGTAAGATGATAAATAAAAGTATATTTACTAAAACACTTAAATCAAACAATAAAAATTAAAAATTATTAACTTAGATATCCTAAAAAATTTAATATTAATTGATTAAAACAAAACAAAAAAATAGAAAACAAACTTTTAAAACTATTATCTGAATATCCAAAAGAATTATCGCATAACAAAAAATGGAATGTCGATAATTCTAAAATTTTTCATCAGAAAGCACATGAATGAAGTTGTACGCGATAAGAAGAAAATTTAATAACAAAAGAAACTTTGATGAAGAGATACAAGTGAACGATGAAACGTTTAAAACGTGTCGAATATTTTCATATGGGTGAAGAATCGCGAAAACTCGGCTATTTTCTCGAAAATTTGTTTATCCGTTGATCCAAGAAAAGCTTTGTTTTGGCAGCAATGCCCGCCCACGAAGAACGTTCGCTCTACCAAAGCTCTAGAAACCCAGATGTCGTCTCTATACCGATTCTCGACGAGCGACGTTTAACTTGGACGGGAGAAAATGTATTTTGAAAGTTAAAACAATTTCATTTTCATATGTGTTAACATTGCTCACTGTTTATTATATCGTTGGAAATCGTAATAAGAAGAGAAATATATTGTTAAAGTCCATGAATCTGTAAAAACTTTATATTTCATTTAATATTTTAAAGAAACGAGAGAAAAGATTTCTTTATTTTTTTTTTTAATTCTCTCAATTTTTTTAATTCTATGTACAATCTATTTCTTGAAGTTGAATACTGAATGCTTGAAATAATAATTTAATGTTTATGATAAGGATTATGAACTCACAAACTGGATTCATGTTTCGACCAACTTTGTTTGCCTTTACGTTTCCTGAGAAACTTGTTTATTGAAATTTGTTTGTCCGTTCCATCTAACTGTATAAGTTTAAGTTTAATCTTAAATTTTCTCTTATAACTAGTGTAAACAATTTCGAGTAAGAAGTTGAATGTCGTAGCAAATTAAAAACTATGCTATTCGTTACGAAATTCTTAAATAGAGAAGAATTATACTATATTTTTTTGTAGATAAAAATAAATTATCAAAATATGGCCAATTGTTTCAAAATAAAGTTTTAAGTTATACAATATTTGTATACATATCTTTAAAGTATCTACCATTTTACTAAATCTCAATCATTCTAAACTTCCATTTTGATATTTTCTTCTATTTCTCTAAAAATAAGAATCTAAAAATCTTTTCTTCTTTTGGCTATAATTTAAAAACTTAAATTTTCAATCAAGTTTCAGATTCGAAAAAATAATTTTAAATTCATTGAATTTTTTCCAACTCTATTCGTCACAATTTTCACGTCTCTTCCCCGGGACTTATGATTTCGAGAAGTCCTGAAATCCAGACGCCCCTTGCGTCACGCTTGAATTATTTCCAGGCGTTTTTAAAACAGATTACATTGGAGCGTGAAAGAAACACACCGCGTCCTAATCAACGATTCGTCATTCCACGTATTTTCTTTCATCTGTGTTTCACGACTAGGGGAAAAGACAAGGATGTTTTTGTCACGATATCTATCATGGATAGATGAAATTTGAAACTCAGAAAAATTTATTTTATTATTCTTCTCCGTGCTTAATTTTCCATCGAGATGGATGAACTGTGAAATCGATTGGAATTGAATGGAAATACTTGAAAGTAAATTAACATGTATTTGTGATTGTGTATTTTAATGAAGATTCTATAATGGAAGACTATTGGAAATTGTAAGAATAAATTTTACAATTAATGTGAGAATAAATTTTTAGAAAGTTTATTATTATTTTCTTAGGAATTATATTAAATAAGGAATGTCAAAATTAAAATTTTTAAGAAAATTATCGACTGAAAAGTTTATTTTTGTATTTTTATTTCAGTAGTTTTAAATTTATTATTAGGCAAAAAAGAAAATTTTATATCTATTTGATTTTATGATATAAGTATGAAAAGATATACAATATTAATGTATTATTTTTAATTAAATAATAGAAGTAAATCTATTATTTTTAATTTAATTAAATAATAGAAGTAAATATACAAGAAGTTTTCCAAGTAATTTATGATAATTTTTGGTAGCTGAAAATATCTGAATTAACAGAAAAATACGTTGAAAAGGATTATATTATATTTAACCATTTATTGGAAATCCTTTTCCAAGGAATTTTCATATTTCTTGGTAAATTATTTTGGAATTTAAACTTGTTAACAATAATATTATAATATTATGATATACAAAGATTGTTATTTCTACATAATATTTTACTGGAAAATTTTACATTATTTTTTTATAAAAGTTTATTTTTAAGAAAAGTTGAAACAATGAAAGTGGAATTATTAGTAAAATTTTCAAATATGTCATCGTGAAAATTTATTATAACTAAGTTTATAGCAATTAATAAAACTTTTTAAATTTTTTATTTATGCTTTTATGTTTCAATTTCATATTTATTTTTTTAACAAATAATAAAGAATTGCTCAATATATTTATTAATTAGAATTTCCATCTAACATTTTTGTAACCGGAGAAAAACTCTCAATCAACCAAAAAATATACAACGAATAATTATTAACAAAATAAAATATTACGAAATGGTGAATATTTTTTTAAAATAATAAA
The DNA here is from genome assembly GCF_000469605.1 of Apis dorsata. NCBI lineage: Eukaryota > Metazoa > Arthropoda > Insecta > Hymenoptera > Apidae > Apis > Apis dorsata. The sequence goes on from NW_006263566.1 coordinate 270,669, forward strand.
AAATGAAATTCCATCGACCAAACAAAAATTCCTCGACGAGCAACACCACCAAACATCCACCAAACCACCAGAGAGAGCGAAATTCCAACAAAGAGTTTCACAATGAGTCAAACCTCTTCCAAAGTATAAATTTTGAGGCTTTCGAGCGGTGAAACCAAGAAATTGCGAAAACCACCCCAAAGAAGATCCCTACGAAACAATCCCCCCAAGATCCCTGTCAAACCTGAACAAACCAATATCTCTTTGCCACGTGACGAACAGAGTCTTGGTCGAAGCTGGTCTCGTTGCCAGCAGCTAGTACAAAAGATTTAAATAGTCGCGCGCGCGACCGAGAAATAAGGAGAGGGCTGACGGGCTTCATCCAGTCATCGGCTGACTAGTTTTCTTCAAAACGACAACCGTGTCGGCCACGAAACATTCGTGTTTTTTTTCCTTTTTTTTTTCTTCTTCGACATGTCGAGATTGTTGAATCGATAAATTGATTTTTTTGAAAATTGAAATAATTTGATGTTTGATTTTTAAATCGAAAATCATCAGTTCGATTGAAGAGGATTGTTTGGAGAAGTTTGAGCCGAGTTTATGGTGATGATAGAAGTTAACGTGTGATTTGACGTGGATTCGAAAAATTTTGAAGAGGATTAAAAATGATCTTTAATTTTTGTTGAAAGGAGGAGATTTTTAATGAAAAGAGAATGGTCGGTTTTAATATATCAAAAGATATGTTGACTTTGAGAATTGAAGCAGAAAGATTATATAGGTTTCGATTTGACGATTCAAGGTTTAAAGATTTCAATTTTGAAAAGATTATTTGGAGAATAAATTGAACAGAATTTATGGTGATTTATTGTTAAAATGATATTTTTAGTGGATTCGATATTTTAGTGTGGATTCGAGGATTTTTAATGTTTAATGAAGGAGAATTTGGTTTATTCTAGTTGAATTTTAATAGAGATGTACAATGAAAGAAGAGTATACAAAGAAGAAAGAAATTAAAGAGTGATTTAGTTTGTGAAAAATCCATGTAAATTGAGTGACAAGTTTTCTATTGGATAAATGTTTGAAAAAATACTTTTATGAAAAAATGAATAGTTTGCCCATTTTTTAATATATTAATTTATGAATTCATTGATTGATTCGAGTGATTTTGGTGAATTTGAAGAAGAATATTTAGTGATCTCTTTTATTTCTATGTTTACTTATTTTAAAAAATTTATTTCATATACGAGAAAATGATTGAAAAAAAAATATTGTTCTTTTGGAAATTTTGTATATAATACAATCTATGCTCCGTTTGAAAGTAAAATTGTTCCAAACGATACTTATAATCATCTGAATCGTAACCAAAGCAAAATTTATGGATTCCATATAACATTTATTGCCGAGTACAAAATTTTACTCCTATTGTAAAATAATCCAATGTGTTTAATGTGGCTAAATGTGATCGAAAGAAAATAATATGAAAATGATCTTTTTCTTTTTAGATATTTCTCACGATTGCATCATTTTCAAAATTCTTAGAACGAAAAATATAAATTTCAAAATGCATGGATCATGAAATACTTTTAAAAATTAATTCTTAATCTATCAAACTTTCATATTGATTTTAAAGCTTTTCAAATCAAATCCTGCATACAATTTATTTAAACAACTTTAGAAAAATCATTATCATCAAACGCTGGATAAATCTTGAACGATCAGAGGAAAAGAAAAGAATAATTGAAGGATAATGGCAACAAAGAAAAGAGAAAAAATTAATTAAATCTTCTTGGAAAATTTAACTTTCAATCAACCCTCCATCGAAGAAAAAAAATAAAAATTTCGAGCTTTCATAAAATTCAACTTTTTCAATCACTTATCGCTATCAAAAAAAAAAAAAAA
>NW_006263566.1:272778-280025 GCF_000469605.1 Apis dorsata
GGAATTGTTCGAGGAAAAATTTAAGAAAGAAAAATGAGATAAAAAACAAACACACACACCCACAAAAAGAAGAATACAAATGAAACAAGACGTTGGCACAACTGGTCTGAAAGAGCACGATCGAGAGATTTGGAGCAAGGACTACAAGCCAGCTCTGTTTCAATGTCGTGCCAGATGAATGGGTTGCACGTTGCACGAGATCACCGATCCATCACATCGAGTTAGAGCCAAACCCTTGTCTTCGCGACAAGAAAACCGGACGTTATTTTCCTCCTTTCCCTCTTCGATTCGTAGCGAGCTGATTCACACTCGATCTCAGCTGGGGAAGGTGTTTATTTGTTGACGAAACATTCGCTTCGATTATTTAATGACTCTTCGAGGGAATAACTGGAAGGCTATGTTGAGAATTCGACGCATACATAAATCAACGAATGATCGTTGATCATCGGTGATTGGACACGTTTATGAGGGAAGGGGAAGCACGTTTGGGATACGAACGAGACAGGTTTGGAATGGAGAGAGAATGGACAGAGGGACACGATGCAGAGGCGAGAAAGAGGAAGAAGCAGAAGTGAAGGAAAAGGGAGTACGTTTTCGAGATGTGACTTTTCTTTTACGGCTCGAGATAATCCTGACCTGGTGTAATGGGTAGAGGAATTAGCAGTATTATCGTAATGGAAACGGGGCTAGTGGTATTACGAAGGATGTAATGAGGATGGGTATTATACGGTGGAATTAATATAGTTAGATTGTATGAGAATTTTTCTTCGTGGATGAAGAGAATGTAAGTAGATAGTTCTTTTTTTTCCTTTTTTTTAATTCATTTCTCGCTGATGTATTAATTAAAACGATAGGCAGATTGTTTTATTGTCTTGATAAGAGAAAAAAGGATATATATCTTAATTTATAGTGTTTTTATTTATATCGTGATGAAAAACTCAAATGCACAAAAATTCGCAGAACATATGTGATAAAATATGTAAAATATTTAAAGTAAAATATTCATTATTTTTATTTAGGAGATTAATCAGAATTTACATGTACATCTTCAATTTAGTGATTAATATTTTTGCTAATTTTTTATTGCTATTTTTTTTCCATAAAAAATATGCAATAGAAAAATGCGATTTAAATCATCTTCGTATGTTTGTTGTTTAAAAAATATTTAATTATATTCTCGATATACAGAGTAATATAATTGTAAATAATTTTGTATATTTTAATTCAACTATAAGCTATTTTGTAGTTAAAAATATTCTTTAATTAATTATTCAAATATTCCACTCTGTGAGATGATGATTTATCATTAGCTTTGACAAACTTTTCCGCAATTAAATATCTCCTCCAATTAATTTGTTGCATATTCGATCGTATTCCTAATCATCTTTGCGTATCCAATTTCCTTAATTAGCTCCCTTCGCAAATATGCATTTCCAATTAACCTTTCGATTATGTCATCGTGTACCATCGTGCTTATCGATCCGTATTCTTTGTTCCTCCAAATATTTTAGGCAATACTTCTCCATTATCAACATTGAAAACAAAAATTTTCACGAAATTAAACCCGATTTTTTTTCGTAACGCAAATTTCATCGAATGAAAAAATTTATGTCTGAATTTATGACGATGATAAATAAAATTGTAAAATATTTTCACGAAATTCTCGAATTTTAAATTTCGTAAGTTTTAAAAAAAATTTAAATTTATTTTTTCACGATTTTACAGTTTGTAAAAAATTTCTTTAAAAATTAAATTAAATTAATTAAAAGATTCTTCTTAAAGAAACACAAACAAATTCCTTATTAATATCTATAAATCATTTAAGAAAAAAATCGACGTTTAAGCCTAAATCCAAAATATATGATAATACATACAATTTTTCAATCAATCGAGAAGAATGTTTCGAAATGAAAACAAAAACAATGTGTTGCTAGACTATAATTTACTTATTTATAATATACATACATTTCTATAAAAATTATCTCTGAAATGAAAATATAATCTCTTGAATAATCCTCGTACATCACGAATATTTCTATTATTTTTATTAACATATCAATGCTAGATTTCAACACGAATTAACAAGAGATTTATATTATAAAAGAGACTTAAATCACATATGAATGCAAACGAAAAATACAAAATCCCTATCAATTATCAACTAATCATAATAAAAATATTACACTCGTTTAAAAATCAAAAAAAACCAATTCACTATTTTACTCGCTTGTTTCTCTATTGAAATTAAATTTCACTATTCCCCTTGTTTCCTCTCCATCACTTCTGTCCTCGCGTTTATCCTCGAAAGAGGCCGCAGCGCGCTCATTTCGCCCGAGAGGCGGGAAAAAGAAAAAGGAGAAAAAAAAGGAAATCGCGAAAAACCGTCTGAACTAATTCGGAAAAACCGGCGAGGATATGCTTGAAACTGCAAGGAACAGGCTTTCATGCTCGGTCTAACGGCGTCTCGACTCGCGAAGACGCTTTATGGAAAAAGTTTTTAATATTCTCTCTCCTTCCAGCTCTCCCCCACCCTCTCTCTCCCCTCTTCTCGTTGAACGAAAAAAAAAAAAAAAAAAGGTGGAAAATGGAAGAAACAAAGAAAGGACTAATGACTAGAGGGTACACTGGTGGATGTGATTTTCGTTGATAGAATTTACAGTAGTTCGTGAAAAATATTCGAACATCGGCTTACCAGGGAAATTCGTCTAATTCGTTCTTGAGAATCCTGGTTTAATAAAATCCGAAAGTTTGCGGATATTATATATGTAAAATCTTCTTTTCAGTGGAAAAGAAGATTTTTTAGGGGATGAATCTACCATTCGTTCCATATTTCAAATACAATTTCATATAGGGAAATTTTTTTTTTTTAAGATGTAATGTGACGAAAGTTTTGCTTTACAATTTTATGTAGATCATTGATTGTACTTCAACAATTTTCAAATTTGATTTATTTTTGCATGTGTTGCAATTATTATTCAACCATTTGTATGATGATTCAGAGACATTCTGTAAAATTAATATCAAAGTTAGAAATAATGAAATTCAATGGAGAGATACAAAGGATTGAAATTTGAATATTTTATGTATTGAAAATTTTAATTAATATCTAAGAAAATTATTGAAACTTTAATAATTCATTTCACATGTTCAATAAAAAGAGAAATTAATACAATACTTGTATTGTAATATAATTATGATAATATTTTTAGAATTTATATCAAATCGTTAAACATATTTCTATTTACGTATATTAACACACATTTCTGGAAAAAAATATCAGTTACTCGTAAGAGAGAAAAAAATTTCTCTTTCAAAGAGAGTATAATGGAAAGAGAAAGAGAATAAAGGGGATGAAAAAACTCACGAGCACAGGAGATCATCGTTTATTCTTCGATATTAAATTCTACCATGGGATTTTTGCCACTCCTTTAACATGGATAGTGGTTGATAGATGTTTCGTTTGTTTCTTTTTTGCTTCTTCCTTGTTTTTAGGCCGTTTTTTTGGATAGATTGAAGGAAAGATGTTGTGATTTTATGATTGTATGAATGATAGAGATACGAGTTAATAGTCAAGGTTTAATTGTAATACAATATTTTGAGAATTGTTGTGCAAGTAAAAATTATTTTGACAAAATAAATTTATTATAAATAAATTTATTTATAATAAATAATAAGAAAAAAATTATTTTAAATATATTTTTGATTGTAAAGAAACATAAATTTTTCCATAGATTTAAAATAATAGCAAATCAATCTCAAAATAAAATTCAATCTTTTCTTCAGAAAATTCTATTTTTGATGATTCTACATTGATGAAATTGTTTTATATATTTTTGATTATTAATTTGATAATTATTACTTTGTTATATTCGATTTTTAAAGTAGAAGCATTCTGATTATTCCTTTCAAGCTATTTCCATCCATATTTGCGAAATCTTTCCGTGGAAATAACAGAGAACAGAATTCCACGAGCAAATCATGTTGTAATTATATTAGAGTTTTAATGTAATTATCTGCTATAATTAATGTTATTGGAGCTTATTAAGCGAAAGTACTAATAGCAGCTTCTAGTTTCTATATTAAAGTAAAATTTATTTCAATTTAAGAAAAGAATTGCGCGATCTCTTCTAGCCAAGACTCTCATTTAAAAAAAAAAAAAAACAAAAAAAACAAAATGATATATTCTGCATAACTGAACATTATTTGCTTAATTTGACAATTACGAAAATTAAATTAAAAATTCTTTTTGTTAAAACACAAATCCTATCTTCAAAATATATCCAATTTCAAGAACAGTATTAAAATTTATTGATTATTATCATATTATGTAATTTATTAATTAAACAATAATTTCTAAATTTTTCCATTACATTTAATAAAAAACTTATTTCAACAAAAGTTTCAATTTTCCTCCTTTGTCAAAAAAAAAAAATGTTCATTTTCTCAAAAATCCACACTCTTTTCCAATCCTGAAATTCCACAAACCTTCCACATCGAGAGACAACAATGCTAACAAAAGGGAAGGCGATAAAAAAATCGTGAAAAAGATGCGACGATACAAAAGCACAAGAGGAAAATCCCGGGAAGATTCATATTCGGCGTCGAGCGACGCCAAGCCGGTGCACTCGCGTTGCGAAAGCACGTGACTGCACCAGCAAAATTAGCATACGCGGAGAACACGATCCGGCGGCCGAGATCGTCAGAAAACGCGAGTTGACAACGCGACAATGAACCTCTCCCGGCAAGGAAGCCATATCGCGGCGTGGAACGTGATCGACCGATAAGGATTTCGATCTTTTTTCGATCCTAAGATCGGTGGAACTCGTGACACGACAAACTCTTGAACACGACGGATGCAAGACAGTGAGTAGTAGTTTGTGAATCGTATGATCGTTCGAAACGTGATGGATATATCGTGCGTTCTTTCCTCGTTGAATGGAGTTAGTTTAGGGATGTTTCGTAAGGTGGAAATTATTTGTAGAAATTGGATTTGCAGTGTGAAGAAGTTTTTGTTGAAATTAATTTACGTATATTGATCAAATATGTGACGAAGAGTTTGATGGAGTTTGACAAATAGTGTTGAATGGAATATATTATTGCAAGTTGGATTACTAGGATTTGTTTTTTTTGTTTGTTGAAATTTTCAAAAGTTCATTTGATAATTTCGAGAAAAGTTTTTGAGAATTTTAATCAACGAAAGGAGAAGTGAGTTATTTTCTTGTTTCGAAATCAATGAATTATTTATATAACGATAAGATTTTTTTTATTTAAAATTTGAAATACGAGATTTTTAAATCTTGGAAGAATATTTTGAAGTTTATCTCAGAGAAATATTAAGTAATATATAGAAAATTTCTTTGTTCTTTACAAAAATTGATGATAATATTTTTGATAAACCGCGAGCTAAAAAAAGAAGAATAATTTGTAAAATTATATTTATTTTAATTTTGATAGTCAAAGTGAAGATGGCGAAGAACGTGTACGCGCTTTAAATAAACCATACTTCAAATAAACAAGAATCTTAACTTGGAAAGTCGGATTAAAGTGGTTTAAATACCGCGAAAAATTTCACATTCGTAAAGACAAATGTGAAAGTTCGTCGGTTCACGAATATCTTTAATCTTAAAAATAACAAAGACGTGATCTGGTTTGCTCTTGAGGTAGAAATTACGTCAAAGAACATCTCTCACTTCCTTACGTTTAATTTTGGAGCCTGGGAATCTTATGAAGTTGGATACGATAAAATACAGCAAGCATCCAGTGAATCATTTTACCAAGAATTCTTCATTTGAAAAACAAATCATATTCACATTTACAAATCGAAATTTTTTACAACTTTCAAATTTTTCCTTCGAACTTTTCCAACGAATTCGAAGTCTATTCATTTATCGTATCAAATTTATAATAATTATAAAGAAAAACGAATATCCCAATCTCGAATTGGATTCACATAGAAATTTTTTTTCTTTCGAAAAATTGATTCGAAAATTTGGTGAAAATTGGTTATACCGTTGTTTCAGAGTACTTGATTAGGTTTCATTAATTGTCCTGGAGGAGGAACGTCGCATAGAGGAGTTACTAAATTAAAGGTCTTTGTAGTCCTCAGAGCAAAAGCACGACTGTAATCTTGCCAAGTGCGAGGAAGCATAATGGTATTGTAACACCGACTAATTTTACCGGCAATGGAAATGGCCTTTTCTTTCTTGACGTGATTACTCGTTAAGTTTGCAGACGAGCCACGTGCTCCACGTTGAAGTACAATTATTACTGTCATGTTACTTATCATCCTCTGATAAATTTTCAAGGACAATCTTCAACTATTATTAGATATTATTTCATACTTTTGTCTTTACTTGCTTGCTAAGAATATTTTTATTTATAACTGAATAAAATAGCTCGAAGAGTTAGTACAAATCAATAAAGAAGATAGATCTTGAATTATTATGGAGATATTTTAATTTGGGGAAACAAACAAAATTATATTAATATAGATACAAGAAGACAGTAGAATTATTAAATCTTGAGGGATATGAATTAAAAAGATCATTTATTATAAATTATTAACGCTCGTTAAAAAAAGCTAATGAGAATCATAAAATTTTTAAAAGAATCGATTAAAAGTGAAAAATGACTGCAAAAATAAAAGAATTTGATATATGATATATAATTAAATATAACGCAAAAGAAAAATATTCTTTAATTTTATACTGCGATTCTTTATTCTTCACGAGTGTTACAAATATAAAATTAATTTGATTAAATTCTATCTCTATTTCTAGAAGATAATTGATAACGAATGTATACGCGTCGTAGTAATTCATCAATCAAAATTTTACACATAATACACATAATAAGTGATCTACGAGCAGCCAGATGCGCCTATTACACCCCCGCAAGAAACTGGTACTTGAACCCAACCAACGCCCAGTAACAAACGAGTTTCATCTTCTCGTCTTTAAGAACGCATCAGTTACTCATTTGTCGACAAAAGCGGGCAGAAATACCCGGCGACTCCGAAACCACGCGTAATTTGCCGGCTCGTCGACGGAAAAATGGCCGAGGGCCATGGAAAACGTGTCATGTATTTTCACCTGCGTTCCCCCATCCTGCGTTGGAAAATCCGTTGTCAGCCTTTGGAAACTCAACTTCCTGCTCGTTTTTAAAATTGTACGACCCCTTTTCGCGCTTTCTTTTCAATCATCCGCGCACGATCGCGCCTCTGGAAACGTTCTCTCTCTCTCTCTCTC
>NW_006263566.1:280323-286038 GCF_000469605.1 Apis dorsata
AGAGAGACTTGAAAACGATTTGAAAACAGTTCGTCGTTTAGAAATGTTGATGTTTTATCTTTTTCGTTTTAGCACGTGCGTGAGATTTTTTCCCTTTGATGTCGAATTTTTTAGGACCAAGGGGAGTGAAATTGTAAGGAAGGTTCGGTTCAGAGTTTTGAAATATTACACGAGGATATAAGATCGTTGTGAGAAATATTGTTTTACTTTGTTTTGAAATATTTACTCGATAAATACTTACGTTGATTTTCTCTTATAATTGTTTAATTATATATAATTTAATTTTGATTTTGTGATTGATTATCGCATATTCTTATATGATATTCTATTATATATATATTATATATCATATTCTATTATATAATTTCAAATTTGATGAACAGTTAAAGAGATGAACATAGGAAATATACAGGAAATCATTAAAACAAATTTCTTGGCCCCATTTCTTTCTTCTATTTTTTATAAAAATAATTGCATTTGCGTAAGCATACGCACAGATTAATTACTACTAATTGTTTATTAAATGTTTGTTTAATTGTTTATTATATGTATTGCTCCTAACATCATGATTTTCATGGCAATTAACATATAGTAAATCTGATAACGCGTAGTAGCAATTAACAAGGCCGATAACCTCTCAAACATTTAGGGTCCCTTTACAAGCCAACCTTCCGTGATAGAAGGAGTCTGACATTCTAGCGTATGCCACCCTTGCATATGGTAGAGGATTGCATCCCCAAAATGATTATTCATGAAGCCATACGATGAATGACTCGCCAAATATATATCTTCGATCTATTTTTATATATTTAAAATGAACTTTAAATTCATAATAATAAAGAGAAAATTTAATTACAATTACTATTTAGGTATCATTGTAAAAAAAAATTAGAAGCATTTGATATAAATTGACACTATTAAACTATTGGAGTTTAATTTCATCGATTATTTATTAAAAAGTTTCTAACTAAGGATAACTTGTGCGGATTATGATAAAATATTATTAATTAACAAAAAGAAATATAATATATAACTCGTGTTTTGCAAGTACTCTCGTTTACACTCTAGTGTTGCATGCCGTTTGGGTTAACGAGTTTGTAAATTTGTCTGACACTCGTACCCATAACACGACTTCTACACGTCATCTCTGTGATAAATTAATGTTACGGTGTCGAGTTTGAATTTTAGATGAGATAGTTGTTGGTTTATCGAATCGCGAGTTGCATCTGAGGTAGGGTATCCTCTTGTAGCTTGACTTCATACTCGTGGTTTACATACTGTGGTTCGGTTATGCATTCTCGTTGCTTTTAATCTCCACATCTCGCTTATTTCTAAACCAATTTTAGAAAAAAAATATCATTTTCACTTTGAAAATGTTCGAAATTTTGTATATATTTTATTATTCACTTTGTATAAATATTAAATAAATGTTTCTACGTTGTTTGTATGTATGTTTGTACGTTTAACATCACAAAAATGAAGTATTGAGAAGAAAAAACCGTAAAAGAAAACAATAATTTTGCTATCAAAATCCATTTAGAAAATAGAAAAAACCATGCCATTAAAGTCACTTTTTGTTTTATTCAGATATTTTAATTGGTTGCCGAGATATAAGGATTCAAAGTCTCCATAGTATTTAAGAAGTTATGAATGAATCTGCAATTTCATACAATTTTTCCTGGAAATGTACCTTCTTCTAGAAGTCTGTCACTTGTCTGGAGTTTGAGGTAGATTAGTGAAACGAAATGCGAGCGAGAAGTTCGAATAAAGGAGGATAAAGAGGGGGATAGTAAACGATTTAAAAAATTGGTCTTTTCTTTGCACGAAGATATCTCGGGAATCAAAAGTCGTATTGGGATAAATAAAAAGACGTTTTAAAGGGGAATATTCGATATTTCTAATGATAGCGATTCAAACTTTTTCAAATTTTAATTTATTTTAATTTAGGGTAAATTATTTTTTTCTTTACATAAAGATATCTTGGAAATTGGAAATCGTATCGAGATAAATAAAAAGACGTTTTAAAGAGGAAGATTCGATGTTTTTAATGATTGCTCATTCATTGATAAAAAATTATTATCTTCGGAGTTATAACGATTCAAACTTTTCCGAATTTTAATTTATTTTAATTTAGGGTAAATTATTCTCTTCTTTATACAAAAATATCTCGAGAACCGAAAATCGTATTGAAATAAAGGAAAGAGTATTTCAAAGTTTCGCGCTTTTAATAATCGTTTATCAATTGAAAAAGAATTACTGTCTTCAGAGTTATAACGATTTAAAAATTTCCTATTCCTAATTTTAGGAATTGAAGTTTAATCAAGTTTCAAGATAAATTTATTTATTTTTGAAAATATGTTACTTATAACGATTTCACTAACATTAAAAGACTTTAAATTTTAAGAGTTATCTTATGTCTATTCCTGTTCAACTAATTGATCGAATTTCAATTTCATTCGCGAAGATATTCGAATACATCAATCACGCGCGTCCCAATTTAACTTATATCAAATCGATTCTCTATCTAATTGAAATCCCTTGTAAACATAACCTACAATGTATTACCGAATCTCTCCGAAATACGTCAATGGGAAACGCAGGCGTACACGTCTCCACTTCCTAAACAACCTTTAAACCCGTATCCAATACAAAGAATCCATTTCCACCGAATTAAACATTTTCCTCCCCTCCCCCTCTCTCTCTTCCCTAAAATTCTAAAAATGATCGAAACATATCTCGGACACAGAATCAACAATATCATATACTTTCCCCCTGTGTTACGTTAGACAAACTAACAAACACGATGGATTAAACGTGGCGGGTCAACGATAATCTCTCGCCTTTTGACAAATTTTCCCAGCAACGTTTCGTTATCATTCGTAGGTTTACCACCGCCATAAATTGCGAGTCCTCTATTATATCCCGTCCTCGCGCGTTCAAAGTTTCCCGCCAAAGTTCACGGTGAACTCGACCGCCTCTCTCTTCCATTATCGTTATCATTATCATCTTCATTGTTCACATATCGTGATAATAATAATTATTATTATTATTTTTCAACCAAAATTTCGAATTGTGTTTCGCGAGGGGGAAACAGGAAGTTGGAAAGGGAGGGGTGGGAAAATCTATCGAGGAGGCGAGAAACCATCGAATTCCGGCTGGGCTAAATTATTTTGCCTGTCGCACACCAGGATCTCGAATGTAGGATGGCGATTCGTCGGTCATGGGACTGCGTATTGTGTGGCTTCTGCGAGATATACTCTGTATCTCTTCGTTCCGTGTGTGTGTGTGGATGTGTCACGGTCTGAGGAAATTGGGTAATTCTGTTTCGAAAGTGGAGTTCCGTGAAAGAGGGAAGCCGGCTAGCTGGGGTAGTTTGGTTTGGAGCAACTTGGACGTTACATTGTTTTCTTTGGAATTGCGTTAGCTCGCTTTGAACAGGCGTAATTGAATGGTTTCAACACATGGTTCCGACGGTTTTCGAGGTAATTGTTTTGGAGTTTTTAACGTATCGTATCGAGTATTTTGTTGTATTGTATTCTTTAATTATTTCTTCAATTTTTCAATTATATTATTATTTCTATTGGATTTCTTTTTGGATTTTTTTCATTATTTTTAAAGTTTGTCTTTTAGATCTTTGGTTATTATCCTTTAGATTTTATATTCGAATATTTCAGTATTTAATTCTTTCTTCTTATTGATTCTACTGATTATTTTATTATTTATTTATTATTTTAATTAAGTTAAAATTTTTATTCCATTTATTGAATTTTCTTGAATTCTTCGTTCGCTCAATTTAAATAAATATAATATTTTCAATTCTTCTCGAAATCAAATCGATTTTTCTTATATTCAATTTTCCATGATCTTATTTAAATATTCTTCATTAAATTCTTTCCTACAATCGAATACAGAATTACATTATCTTCCTCATTGTTGTATATCCGTGCAACAAATATTAAAAAATTGCAATTCGTCTCAAGCGAACTGATAAATCCCACGCTTATACATAAAGTCGATAATAAAGTTAGCTCTCTGCTTTACACGCTACGTTTTCTTTTTTTTTTTCTTTTTCTTTTCCTTTTTTTTTCCTTTTCCACGTACGTATCTCTGAACAAAAAAGAAACGAGCACACAGATTGCACACGATTCCACAGTAAAGATTAAAGATTCAATGAAAGCTTGTCGTCTCGACATTTTACAAACGTTTTCCGGGAACTACTCCTCCAACTTCTCCAGGTTAAAAATACCGAGGATGGTAATTATTCAAAAGCGGGCAAATGGGTATTTTGACATGGTCATGCTTGGGAACGACGTCATCGACCGTTCTATGGAACTCCATGCGTGGGAATATGGGGTGAGTCATTTGAATAGGTCCAATTTAGCGACTATCATATATTTTTATCACTTGCGAAATGTAGAGAATTCAAAATGCAAACACTGCGTTTGGAAAAAGGAAGACAACAAAAGTGTACAATAAATCATGATGACCACGAAAAATTTTAAATTGTATTTTTCGAATCTTATCTTATTGAATATATAATGTTAACAAATTAAATTTTACAATTTTATAATATTTTATTAACGAAATTAACTTGGCGATTATAAAAAATTTTTTTTGATAAATATTCTTGCAGAATAGAATCAAACAATAATACTAATAAATTGACAAGTTATAAATTTACAATTTTATGTTGGATAACTATGAAACTTTTATTATTAAATTTATTAATCGATAATAAAATTTATTAATATATAATTAAATTAATTATATAATTTAAAAATAAATATATATTATTTCACTAATCATAATAAAATATTTAATTATGTAAGAGAATTCTGGAATATTTCTTTGAATATTAAATTGAAAAGGAATGTTTATAAATAGATATAAATTTTAAATAGAATCTTGGCTCGGAAACGAAAAATATTTAAATTTGCGATATTTTGAATAGAGAGTTATAAAAGAAACACAACTATAATAAAACGATCTCTCTATTTCTTCAGTGTCACGAACAAAGCGATCATAATTGTTTTATAAATACACAATGCAAAAAGAATACTGTCTCATTTTTATATATTCTCTTTTTTTTTAGACCAATCTTTTACTTTTAGACAGAATCTTATACAGAAAAAATTTACGAAAGAATATAGCAAAAAAATATAAAAATTTATAATTATCTTAACTTAAGATCAATTTAAGAATAAAAGTGTAACGAGATTATCACTTTAAATCGAAAATTTCAGACACGCGATGATTCACGATTCCAGATCGTGTGAATCAAGATTTATCGATGCATGATAGCACGTTTTTCTACAAAGACACCCTGTATACTTATTCCAACGATAATTTAGTGTCAGAGAACTATAGTGGCTGTAAAACTCGTGCGCAGGAATACCTCGAAGCCTGTCTGTTGCTTGGAACCATAAACAACGATCTCTTATTTCAACGACATTCCCTACGTCTCTGTTCTTTCTCGTCGCAGGTGCAGTCGAACATATGATAAATTATATTTGACAAAAAAATATGTTACTCGATCGAGGAACTAAGATTTCCACCCTAGGATGCCGTAAGTCGTAATTTATCTGGGAATTTTCGATTTACGCGATACGGATTTCTCATAGGTCATAGGTTAAATGAAAAGTGGATATATTTATTTCGTTATTTTAAGATTTATAGGGAGGATCGTAGAAATTGATACGGAATTTTTTTTTTTTT
>NW_006263566.1:286402-291943 GCF_000469605.1 Apis dorsata
ATACAGGATATGTGAAAATAATTGTATATTCTTCCAAACAATTTAATAATAAATTCCATGAAATTTAAATTTCAAATATTTTCAATTATCATTGCACTTGTTTTTCGAATACAAAATAATCTTCGACAAATAAATTCAATTCAAAATATTCAACCCCGAAATTAAAACAATCAATTAAAATTAAAATAATCAATTAAAACAAAATTGAATATAATTTTTTTTTCTTTTTTTTTGAAAAATAAAAAACTGGCTGGTGATAAGATACTCAGAAGTTTCGACCACTCTAGGAGATCGAACTAGCTTCTCACTTTGAGAAACGCGAATTTCGAAAGTTCGTAGACTGGACGCGGGAAAATTTGAAGATAAGATCGATTTCTAAGTAATTCTACTTTGAACGAGTACTTAGCCGTCCCTGCTTTCAAGTTAGGAACAGGCAATACCTCATTGGAGATCCATCCTCTTATACGAAACTTAGAGGATTAGGAAACTTGCGAAGATTCTGAAATATGACATCATAAGCTAGTGATATTTAGTTTTAGGGTTCAGAATATCCTTTAACAATCTATAACGAAGTAATTTTATATTAATTTTAGATATCATTGAAAGTATTCGAATTTCTTAATCATCATTTTGATTTCTTAAAATAGAAATAGTATAAAGTATAATATTTAATTCATTGAAAAAATTAATTTTATTCTTGCATTTCTGTTATTTTATGTGAAAATCTTGGAAAATCATAATGCAACAATTTCTCTCTTCACCATAATTTATAAATATTTCCATTTTCGTAAATTTTTCAAGTTCGTCAACTATAATAATAAAAGCGATAAAATTATTCGACATTTCTAACTTTTAAATAATTATTTTCCAAAATTTGTCAAATTTATTTCCCTATCTACAAAATTACACAGAGTGGATCCGATATTTTTCTTATTCTATTCGTTTTAGCGAATTTTCCAATCTTGTTAACTCGAAAAGGGAATATTCTTTTTCAGAATCGAATAAATGGTTCAACGATTTTTAACGATGTTGCGTATGCAACACTAACGCCTCGAGTTACCGTCCCATTGACAGAATGACGAACGTTCCAGGTAGTTGTTGGTTACTCCCAGGGCTTATAAATCAGGCGATATTTTCTGTTTCGACGTTCACGGAGACGTCCTGTTTCCCGTGTGCCACCTTAAAGTCAATCCTCGCAAAACCTCTCTGATCGAAGTAAACCTCTCTTTCCATTTTTAGATTGTTTGCAAACATTCGAATATATATTTTTGCCCGATCCTTCGCCTGTAATTCCAATTTTTTCAAATTTCCTCGTTCAAATGGACAGATATTTTGTTTTAACTTACATTTCTCTGGATTATTATTTATCTTTTTAAGTATTATAATGATATCCCAAGTATGAATACATAAGAGAAAATTCTTGGAAAATTCAAAAAAATTAATATTTATAAATTTCCTTGTTCATGGACGGATGTATTGTTTTAATTTACGTTTCTCTGAATTATTATATATCTTTTTAAATATTATGCTGATATCCTAAATATGAATACACGATAAGAAAAAATTCTTGGAAAATTCAAGAAAATTAATATTTATAAATTTAAATGCAAATTATGGCACTGGTACTGGTTAATTTTAATTTTAAACGAAGTAATAGAGAGGGATTAATATGTTCAGAAGTGTAATTTCTAATTTTCATATTTTGGAATGTGAAACATTCTCGAAAGAAATATTTTGGAGAAAGAATGTCCATTCCATTCTTGTAGGAAGACATTCGTCCGATTTAAATGAGAATATAAGTTACTCAAAAAAGAATACTTTTTTTTTCGTTTATTCACTTTAAAGAAATATAAAAAGTTAAAATTAATAAGGAAACTTTGGCAATCCTGAAAAACTTTCGTAATATTTAGAGGATATTAAATTTACAGCGCGCGTAAAGTTCTCAGTTCGAGAAATTAAAAGATAACAAAGGAGAAGATTATCCGATTTCAATATTTTTCAAGTTTAAACTTGCAAAAATATAGAGTTACTTATTTAATTCAAAACAAAATATCTCTGCAATAATTATAAACTAAAAAATTATAAATTTCATCGTTCGCGTTTTTAAAAATTTACAAAATAATCGAAAACAAAATCAGGATAATGCCTATTTTTTAGATTAAATCATTACACATAATGACCAATATATTATGAACATTCTTTTCAAACAAAGTTCTAACAATCTACAATTCTACGCTCACACGTACACGCATCGTATCGATCAGAAAAGAGGGAAAAAAGAAACATGTTTCATCGAAAGGGGAAGATTTTTTTCCAAGGACGATGGAAGAACTAGAATAGAGAGAGAGGGAGAGAAAGAGATGGTTAACTGGACGCTCGTTCATAAGTCATAAGCTCGGGAGCTTGTAATCGAACGTGACACGGCCGTCCGCCAACGGCCAAAATTAGATCACATCAATATCCCGTGTAAATTATCGTGATCAGGCATCCGGAGGGAGGCGAGCCGTTCGAGGAAACTCTGAGCGACCGATTACCATAATGCAGATTGCCTTTCGTATTTATAACCGGCGTTAATTAACTCGTCGCCTCCCGCGCGAAGATTAATCCGCCTCGGCGAGCATTCCTTCGCCTCTGTTGATATTACAACGAGATCGACGAATGATGAATCGGGAAGAAGGGGAGGTGGGAGTCGATTTCTCGAGCATGTTAATTGGCGTTTTATTGTCTGTGTCTGCGTGTTCTCGGCCTGGTTGCTTCGTAGATTCAAAAGGTAGTTTATGATAATTTTAACTCGGATTACTCTATTTTTGGATAATTGTGTGCGATTAGGAATGTGTATGATTTAATGATGAGTTTTATATATTTTAAGACATCAAACTTGAGATGTCTATCTTTACAAATTTGCGACTCGAGATGTCGAAATTTCGTCAAACTTCAAAATCCAAATTTTTCTAAATTCGAATAAATAAAAATTAAGGGGAAACTAATTTTAAAAAATTCATAGGAAAATTTCAAAGAGATTAAAGCTCAAAGCGCAACTCTGGAACTTTTAAAATTTAAAAAAAATGTGAGATTCGGAGATGATATTTGCAAAATGCAAAAGAAAAAAAGCCAAACAATTCTCTCGATAAAATCTCCCTGTTAAAGCTTCCCTTTTTATTCTAATTCTCCAAGCGCACCATAACAATAATCCAAATAATTTCATTCGTCTGAAAATATTCTTCGTCCGCAAACCCATCCACCTAAAAACCTCCCCATCCTTCTCGTTAACGTCCATCGTAAATATGGCGGAGCAAACAGGCGCTAAGTTTTCTCCATGATCAATCAGGCTGTGTTACGCGACTTCTTGTTTCGAAGGGGGAAAGAAAAAGAGAGACACAGCCCAAGGCCGTGTTTCCATGGCCTTCGTTTGCATCCGGGCACACGCAATTTCCATTTTTCAAAGGGGCCAACGCGGGTGTAGGCCGATGGAAACTTGACGAAACCAAATATGCGGCTGATGCTGCTTTGATCAGCTTCTTCTCTCCACAGACAGAGAGAAAACCACCCTCCTCCATCGCGTCTCCTCTCCTTTTTCCATCGAGCATACCCAATCTCCGAGTTAATGTACGTCGTCTCTGTTTATGTATCTCTTCCGGTCTAACGCAGTTGCAAAAATCTTTCTTCCTAAGGTGAAATAATTAATGTAGATAATTTTAATATAGACTGATAAGCGAGATGACTGTATGGATATGTGTTGATTATATGTATATAAATAATGTAAATGCACTTTCGATTTTTTCTCTGATTCCTCTGATTCAGTCACAGTTTTTGTATACTTGATATTTTCAAATTTAAAAATTTCAATTTTATTCTGAAGATTTTATAAAAGAAAAGAGATCTTGTTTAACATGAAATATGAAATATTTATGTTATCAATTAGTGATGAGTATATTTTTAATCTTCATTAACAATCTTTTCTATCGAATTCTTTAAAATAATTAAAGATAGAACATCTTAAAACAAGTACATAGATGGATTTTTTGAAGTAATATGAAATAATATTCGTAGAAAAATCTCGTTAAAACAGATCAAAGAAAATGTAGATTCGTTTCGCTTTCACATTTTAAAAATGGGTCGATATTTTAGAAAAGTACAGAGCATGACAAACTGGCGACACGAACACGTTCTTCTTTGCTTCATCTTTGCAAATATCACTCCCACGGAGCCGTGACATTTCGTCAACGTGGAAATCAACTTAAAATAAATAACTTCTGCTAAAAGATATCCATATCCAAACCAATTGAAGACTGATACGTTTAATAATTCGAATAGAAATGTCAAGGCATAAGTTATTATAATTTACAATCTTCTTCGCTAAAAAAGAATTTTTTTTTTTGAAACGGATTTATTAAAAAGAATCGTTGCCCACTTCTTCTTGTAAAATTAAATTTTTTAAAAATCACAAGACTATACGATCTCTATTTTTAAAGGATAATGTGCAATAAATACACCGTGATAATATCAGAGCAACACAAATAAAATACCATGAATGATCAAATTCAAGATTTTTTATCATTGAACACAAAGAAACTTAACTTATCTTGAAACAGTTAAAACTTAAAGCACTAAAAGTATCCGTGCATAAAACTAGAATATATATGTATTATAGAACAGATTTATATCCGGTAATAAAATCCAAGTAGTGACTTAGCATTGCAAAATACGATGCCTATAAAAGTCGCTAAATCTATAAATACGAACATATGTTGGATATCGATTTGGACAAGCATCCTTTTGGACATATTTTCACTGTTTCGTTTTAGAAATTCATATTTCAACAGTGTTTAATTTATTTCCCATTTTAAGAAGATTTATCTGTTCAACTTCGACTCATTAAATCATCGTTCTTCACCTGTAATAAAAAACAAATTCATTTCGCGATCAAAAAATTATATTTCGTCCTCTTGACCATCGAATAAAACAATTTCTTCGAAAAGAAAGAGATGGAAAAATAACGAAAGAATAAAAAAAAAGAAAAAAACAAAATTTAAAAAGAGATAGAAACGAGGAAGTTTTAATAGGATCGAAATAGCGGACGATGTCCAGCCGGAAAATCCAAATTTATGAACCTTCGGAAGGATTTAATTTATTTAAATTTCCGGGCAAAGAGCTCTCAGCTTTAATCCTGATTTACCACGTGGCTTTTCTTGTTGCGCCACGCACGTCGACCACGAAGCTTAAGCGGTCTGTTATCACGCGACTACTTATAAAGCGTGTTTGCACGGCCGATAAGCGCCAGTTTTCGAACAGGATAATGGTGAACGCATCGTAATTTCCGGTACCAAGCGAAAGTTTCATCATTTTTATTTCGAAGTCTTCAAAATATCCTCCAATTCAATAATGTTATTAAAATTGTAGATAATAAAAAATATGCATGACGGAATCGAAAATAATTTTACGATTGCTGTGAGATGTGATCAATTAAAATTTGTATCTGCACAAATTGAAATTGAACGCTTTTAATTTTTTTTTTTTTTTTTGATCCGAGTGTCAATAATG
>NW_006263566.1:292117-294866 GCF_000469605.1 Apis dorsata
TAATTAATAAGGTTTATTCAACGTAGTAAACATTTATGTATCGGATAGAATAATTAATCTCATATAACGAATATATTCGCTCTCGATAATCATTTATTCAATCATTGATTCTAGAGGATATATTTGCTGTATATTTAAAAAGTGATAAAACTTGAAAAACTATGCATATTCGTCTCAGTTTAGGAAAGATAAAAACTAGAAGTTTATAAATGTAATAAAATAATGATCAACAAAAATTTTATCTTTATTTTAGAAATCTTTGAACGAATAAAAATTTCATAATAATTCAACAAATTTAGATAGAATCAATTGATAAGAAAAGTAATCCCTCTACCTGATTGAATATAAAAATTTTAAACTTCCTTTCATTCGTGATGTCCAAGAATCGCAGTCAAATTTTCCAAAACTGAAGATCAAACTCAAACTTCCAGCAAACTTTCTATTTAACAAATACACACTAACTTCCATATACTTATCGTACCTCAAGTACTAAGAGTACTTCCTGCACACCTGTATCTCGCGACAATACAAGGTATGTTCCTTTCTACACCGTATTTCCTCTCGATGAGAGAGGAAGGAATCGCATTAATCACTCGAGAACGGACACAATGGTAACACGGCATGCGAAATTCATCTAATCGACTTCCTAATCTCTGGATCGATCGATCAAAAACATATAATGGGAAAGGGGAAAGAAAATGGCCCTATATATTTTTATAGAGAATGCCAAGATGTATAAATGATCAAAAAATATATGATGCTATTTAAAAAAATAAAATTGAGCTCAATAAGTTTTTATGAATTCACAAAAAAATTAAGGGCACTAGAATATAGTCCTTTCAAAACCATTTAACTTTTATTCGAAGCATTTTTATACTATGAGGAATAAACAAAATATTTGATAAAAAATATTAATATCAAAATTCCCTGAGCGATAATAAAATTTTTGTTCAAAAATTCGATTTTGTATTAGGAGAATATGATATAATAAGAGGTCAATCAATTTTTTCCAAGAAATGACGTTAAATTTTTGGAAATTTCCAAATGTTTGAACGAATGAAAAATTTTGTATTAGGAGAACATAATATGATAGGAGATCGCTCGAAATATTTTTCCCAAGAATTTTAACAGTTCTTGGAAATGATGTTAAATTTTATGAATTTCTAAAATTCTTAGAAAGAACAGATATTAAATTCTTGGAATTTTCTTCGAATTATAGATTGAAAATTTTCTCCAATTTTTCGACTTTGTATCAGGAGAATATAATTTAATAAGAGATTTTAAATACTTATTTTACATTTACCATTTACATACTTATTTTCTACCAGTTAACAGAGTTTTAAAACATTTTTTGTACAGTTTATTATTTTAATGTAAATATTCCTTTCTATATATTTATTTTTCATAATGAAAGCTGTCATATTTTATAATACTAAAACCGTAATAACATTTTTTTTTATTTCTAATAAAGTTAAAGAATAATATACTGATTATTTTATATTCATTATTTAGAATATCTCGTTTTTTTCATAATATTAAAAAACGTTTCATATAAAAGTTAGATGTTTCGAAAAGAAAACATTCTTACGTTCTTAATTTTTCCATATGTTGATCCATAGAGAATTTATGAAAATTGATTTTTTAAATTATATTCTTATATTTTTTAATGCTTCAATAAATGTATTCTCCATAAAAAAAAAATATTAAATCCCATATACATATATATAAATAACTCATAGCTTAAAAAAAATAATTTAATTTAATTAAATATTTTTAAAATTTTTAAAAATAGTTTTTTGCTATGAATGTCTTTTTTGTAGAGAATTTTGTTACATTTATTAATTCATTGAAAAATATATAATTCTATTTAAAGAAACATCCAAAAAGCTTCAATCCAATTGTGAAATTTAAGAAAAGCTTCAAGCGTCCATTTGTGAATAATAAGAAAAAATTATTCCTCTCTTCAAACTATATAACTTTTATCTCATTTTTTAATATTTCATTATGGAACATTAATGAGATATTAAAATGATAGCTCATCCTATATTTTTCTTTAATCCTTAGAAGTAAGTAAACTGTTAAAAAATGACTAATTCTTGAAAACATGATTGATTAAAAGTATAAAAAGGTAAGTATAAAAGATAAGTATAAATTCTAGTCTATTTATAATTGCATTATACTATATCGATAAAAAGTCGAAAAGTGACAACAATATCAGTTTTGGATTTCTAAAAAAAACTTGTGCCAATTTATATTCTTCTAATATCATGTTAAAAATTCGACTAAAAATTTTTACTGTTCGAAAATTGGATTTTGTATTAGGAGAACATAATACAATAGGAGATTGCTCCAGAAATTGAATTATCAAAATTCATGAAATAAGTAAAAATTTTGGACGAAAATTCGATTTTGTATTAGGAAAATATAACTTGATAGGAAATCGATCGAGAAATTTTTCCAAGAATTTTAGCAGTTCTTGAAAATGATGTGAAATTCTTGGAATTATCGAAATTTTTAAATAGAGAAAATTTTTAGTTTTCAAATTTTTTAATTTCACATATATTTAAAATTTTTTAAAAAATTTTTCAAAATTTTCGAAAATTTAAGGCCTTGGCACTAAAATTTTTGTTTGTTTGCAAATATTGGTTTGTTTATTTATATTTTTAATGTTTATTTACATTCTCGTTTTGTTTATTTACATTTTCAATGTTTATTTACATTGTCGGTTTGTTTATTTACATTTTCAATG
>NW_006263566.1:295070-308612 GCF_000469605.1 Apis dorsata
TCAAAATTTTCGAAAATTTTAAAAATCATTTGTAAAATATTTACCTCTATATTTATCTTTCATAACTTACTTTTTTATAGCTACTATTCTTTGAAATATTAAATATTTTTCAATTTTCTTAATTCTAAAAATACTTATCTTTACTTACCTTGTTTTTTCTTATCTTTTTCACTGTTTTTTGATTAATTGTTTTTTAACAGTTTACTTAATTCTAAAGGAAGAAATATAGATAATTGAAATATAGAAATATACAAGATTAAGGAATATGGATAATAAGAGTATAGGAACACAGGAATATTTAGGATTAAGAAATATAAATAACAGAGATATAGGAATACAGGAATATTTAGGATTAAGGAATATGAATAATAGGAGTATAGAAACACAGGAATATTCAGGATTAAGAAATATGAATAATAATAATATAGAAACACAGGAATATTCAGGATTAAGAATACAAATATAGGAACACAGAAAAATATATACTGACTTTTTTACAACTATTGCTTTTTGCGGTATTAAGTATTTCTCAACAGTTTTCTTAATTCTAGAAATACTTATCTCAACTTATCATTCATTTACTTACCTTATTTTATAGCTACTTTTCTTTGTGGCACTAAAAATTTATTAAATTTATTAAATATTAAAAATATTTACCATTTATACCAATAGATATTTCCCATATTATTATTTCAGTATTTTCTCATTTTGGCACATATTAATTAATTCTTTTTTCAAGTTGATAGAAGGACTTTTAGTAATTTTTGAACTTCTTGGAATCTCTCAAATTTAGAAATGACGTCAAAATCTTAGAAATTTCTAAATGACCAAATTAATGAACACTTATCATATATTTACCGTTGGCATACTTACTTTTTTACTATTTTTTTTAGTGATGCCATTTTTTCCATAGTATATACACAATATATATACAAATTTAGATATTTATTTCTCTCACACTTATTTTCTGTCAGAAATACAAAATTTTTTTGTGCATATTTAATTATTTTAAAATTTTTAAATAATTCAAGAATATATATTCTATTTCTACTATATAAAATATTTTGTTTGCTTTAAATAATATTAATATATAATTATTAAAATAAAATAATATTATTAAATCAATATTATTAACCATATTAAAAAATTTTTTAAATAAAAGTTAAATTTTTGAGATTTGAGAGAAGCATATTCTGTTATTTATTTTTTTATATATACAAATATAAAGGATTTATAAATGTGAATATTGTTTTTTTAAATAGAATTATATTTTGATACATCAATTCATAATTCTTAACATTCTCTATAAAAAAGTACTAAACCGTAT
The DNA here is from genome assembly GCF_000469605.1 of Apis dorsata. Taxonomy (NCBI): domain Eukaryota; kingdom Metazoa; phylum Arthropoda; class Insecta; order Hymenoptera; family Apidae; genus Apis; species Apis dorsata. The sequence continues at coordinate 296,398 of NW_006263566.1, forward strand.
ATACAAAAAAAACCTGTAGTTTAGAAAATAATTAAATTTAATTAAATATCTTTTAAACTAATGATTTTTTACTATAAATGGCTCTATACATTTTTATAGAAAATGCTAAGATGCATAGATTGATTTATTAAAAAATATATGATAACATTTAAAAAAATAAAATTATGGTTTAAGTTTATGAGTCCTTCAAAAAAATTGAGGGCATCAGACCTGTCGAAACCATTCAACTCTTATTTGAAACATTTTTTAATATTATTAAAAAAAACGAGATATTTAATAAAAAGATTAAGATCGAAATTTCCTGAACGATAATAAAATTTTTATCCAAAAATTTTGTATTAGAAGAATATGATATGTTAAGAGATTAATGGAAAAATTTTTCCAAGAAATGACATTAAATTCTCGGAATCTTTAAAATTCTTGGAAATGATATCAAATTTTGAGAATTTCTAAAATTCTTAGAATTAACATCAAATTCTTGGAAATTTCCAAAATATTCGAACAATAAAACAAAGCCAAAAATTCGATTTTCTATTAAGAGAATATAATTAAAAGGAATTTTTATAGATTTTTATAGAATTTTATAGATTTATCATACATTTACCGTTCTCCTATTTATTTTTTTATCATTCTTCTCATTTTTTTAGAGTTTTAAAACTTTTTTTTTCACAATTTATATAAATTTAAATATTTTTTCCTTGCACATTTATCTTCTACCTTTTTTATACTTCCATTTTTAGTGCGTTTTTTATCATTTTTTTAATTTTTGAAAAATTCAAGCACTGAATTTTTTTTATTTAAAATATCGTGATTGTTTTTAATAACCGATTATGTAATATATCGGGTGTCTGAATAACATTCTCTGCAATATCATGCAAATATTAAAAAATGTTTCGAATAAAAGTTAAATGATTTCGGATTAGAGACATTTGTTTTATCGCGATATTTTCGTTTGTTTTCTGAATGTTGGCCGAATATTCGCCAATTCGATGAGTTCGCTGAAAGTTTATTCGTATCTCTCGGTTAAGTAATTGGAAGATCTCACCCTCGGGTGATTTATAACTCGGTTCCTTAACGCAGTGAAAGACGAAGGTTTAGAGATCAGAGCTCTGACCAATGATCGATCGTATCGATAGGTGGAATAGACCAGTCGATTCGTGACCCAACTGTTTGAGTCGTGATTAATCCTTCAATGATGGAGATCGAGTTGGAAGTTTTTTTTATGAGGAAAAGAAAGAAATTTTATTCTATTTGTTTGTTTCACCGTATAAAATTCTCTGAAATTCTCGATTTCTTTTTTTTTTTTTGCTTGTAATTTCGGTTTAATTAACACATGAGGATAATGATAATTTTTGAAACATATATATTGTTTAACTTTTAATTTTTATAAAGATTCGAATAAAAAACTTTCATTTGTTATGAATTAGTATTCGTATTCTCTTTATCTATCACATGATAAATTTTATGAAACTTGAAATATCTTTTAATTTTAAATCTAATGATTCTTGAACTTAAATAGACTAATACTTTTTTGTAGAAAATATCAATAATAAAAAATCAAATAATAAAAAAAAAACAATAAATGAAAAAACTAGTAATGTGTCACTGGAAATGTGACCTTTCTCTATTCAATCATTTAATTCTATCTGAAAAAAAATTAGGTTAAATCATCTTGAATTACAAAAAAAATATGACAATCTATGAGATATATAAATATTGAAAGATTAAACGATCTTCAGGAAGAAAAACCGAATCGCACGAAATTTATTGTTCTTCAAAATGACGTTTAATTCTTCGGTTCCAGGTCAGAACGACATCAAGAAGCTGCGAAGGGAGAACGAGCAGCTACGTAGAGAGATATGGAGCCTCAGAGACGAGTACGACAAGCTCGAGGAGATACTGAAGAGACAGAAGAGCCGCGGAGAAAGCGAAGAATACGAGGTAAGGGAGGATATCCAAAGTTGGGTGGATTAGCGAAGATGAGTGATCGATGCGTCGATTTTAGGGATTTCGGCCGTTTGATTGATAGCGAAGTTTGTTTTCGAAGTTGAATTATGGTTTGTAAGCTTACTGATGGGATATTAATGTACGAATCTTCGAATTACATCATGAAAATGAATATCGACGCTGATGCGTCAAACATCCCCTTAATCCAATTATCATAATCTTCCAGTTTTCGTGCCTTTCAACTTCAAAAAATATTTATGTTATTAAAAAGACGAATATTAATTTTTGATCGAAAGGAACTAAATAAATATAATAAAATTATTAGGATTAATTAATAGATTATAATATTTGTATATTAATATCGTACGATTAATATGAAAAGAAATGAAAGTAAAAAAATGTAATAGAATTAGAATAAAATTCTAAGAAAAAATTTTTATCAAAAACTAAAAAAATAATATCTATTTCAGGATCGCTCCGACGAGGATGATGATGTGCGATCAGATTACTCTTTCGAGGAAGGGGAGGAATTCAGCGAGAATGGGCAAGAGGATGCGACTAAGGAACCCGAGCAACTAGAAAACGCGGAGAACCAAAAAATTTCCACGGAAAAAATGGCGAGTAGCGCGCTGCACAGGTTGCACGTGGACTTCGACGATCTTTCAGTGGTCGACGAAGAAGAGGAGCCTAAAAGAGACAAGAAAGAGATCTCTTCCGAAGATAATTCGCAATTCAAAGAGGAGAAAAGTTCTCTTTCCATCCTAAAATCGAGGCAACTTCACGAAAACGTCCCCTTCTATCCTGGCGCGTATCAATCATCGACTTGCCTAAGCAGTCCAGCTTACTATACCGAATGTCCCTTCAAATTTCCAAGCACGTTGAATCTGATGATGTCCACGGAACCAGCGTCAATGCTAACTACTCCCTGCTCGCCAATAAACGCAGATCCTATAATCCCGATAGATCCACTGTTGTCTTCTGTGAGCCTGGGTGGCCCAAGCGTGGATCAGATCAACGACCAGATATTGCACGCGCCACCTGCAGGCTGGCAGAGCAACGTTATGATACCTGAAACGCAGGTGGCCACGTTTGGAACAACCGATGATAATTTAACGAGCGTGCAGACGTTTGCGGGGATTCGTCAGGATCAGACGAAGCCTGTTGGGCAGATGATCAGTGGTTTTGCTTTGCCAACCTTCCACAGAAGAAAGATCGATGGTTCGATGATAACGAATAACACGATCAACCCTAATGTAACTGAAAGTACGCGCGAGAATATGGAGAATGTGGTCGAGAATGGATGGAGCACGAATGGAAATTTGAAGGATTCGTTGGATCAAGCCAAGAGGAGGAAGAAGGAGGAGAGTCCTATGTCGGGAAGCGAGAAACCGAAACACTTTTTCGCCCCATTGCCTTCGAAAGTGAAGAAACAGAACGACGAATCTTCGCCCACGATCAGTTACCTTGGGACTGGGAATAGTTCGAGCAGCGACAAGACTGGGTCCACTATAATCCTCAAGAATCAATTGATGAAAGGATCACTTGACGTGTATGTAAACGGAGCAGTTCCATATGAGGACAATTTTCTGAATAATAAAGGTGAACAGAGAACGTTCCTGAGCACGGATAATTTGCTGATCGAGAACGCGAAATCTAGCACCGGTAATCAATTAACAAAGTCGATGTCGTGGCAAGATTTGTCCACCAAGTCGCAGCCTGTCTCTGCCAATCAGACTGAAGGCAAGCAACAGATGACCCGAAGCGACAACACTTTGGACAATATATCAGACTCGAAACCGTACAAATCGTATCTGAACGTAACTTTGAAGCCGCCACGCGCAGAGGAAGTACCTGCTGCTCTTGAGCAGGCGGCCAGCCCCGACACGCCCGAGATCCCAAAGTTACCTACTATAGACTATCGACTTTTCAAGAATCCCTTTCTACGAAGTTTCGAGGCGGCCGCCGGTTATATGAACCAAAACAACATCACCAGACCTCTGTCGGTCCAAGTGAACGACGACAACCTGTGCTACTACCCAACGCCCCACCCTGAAACCTCCACTTTCAAAAAGGGAATGACACTTTTCGGGGACAAGTACAGGCAGACTGATCAAAACCGTCTCCTCATCCCAACCAATCAATTGGTCAACGGAAAACTGATGTCCCCGGTGAGCAAGCATCAGATCCAGGTGACTTCCTTCGAAAGACCCAGCCCCCACACCCTCATAGGCCCGTCGACGCCTTACGAATTCAATGCTGGTCGCAGGTTAAACCCGAACCCATATCTGCACGGGCAAAACATTTACCAGAACGTGTCCTATTTTTCGAGGGGGTGCTCCATGTATCCACAGAGGGAAATGATGTACTACGACAACCTGGCGCTGAAGGTGGCGGCCCAGACTCAGACCTCCATAGACGGCGACTCTCATCACGAGGACGAGCACGCGTTGTCCCATGAGGAGAGCGCGCCCAGCACGCCAAACGGGCAGCGTAGAAGAAGGATGATCAGAAAGGAGAAAGGAAATGTTGGCAAGGAACAGACTTTGTCGCCGACTGCTCAGAAGAGATTGAAGAAACAGGGCAGCATCACCTCGTCGGAGGTGCCCGAATCTCCGGGTAAGATGACCGCTCGAAAGAAGACAAGAAGACTTAGCATCACGACGACGACTACGTCAGAGGGGCAAGAGGACAAGAACGAGAGCAGGTCGTCCTCGTCGGGTCAAGATTCGCCGAAGAAGGAGCAGTTAAGGAGAGTGTCTCTATATTTTAACGCGAAGAAGAGGCCCTCCTTGACCTCGATGAGGACCGTGAGGAGCGGCAGCCTGGACATGGGCAGGGAAAAGGAAGCGCTCAACTCTGAGAGGGAGAGGACTAATTCTGTTAGCAGCAGAGAGATTGGCAACGAAGCTAAGACGAGGAAGGCGAGTACCAGCAGTGGGAACGTGCCTTGGTGCGCCTGTTGGGGCAACGGGTGTATTTAGGGACTTGGTAATTGGTTTTATTGGTGGATCTCCTCAGATCTAATTAAACGTTTTGTTTGCATTGCAGAAGTGGTTTATCAAAGGTCTGGCCCTTGCCTTTCATTTTAATTAGTATGATGCGTGATTTGCTGAATGAACGAGTGAAACTTAAATTGTAATAATCGTCGATATTACGGATTCTTTCCAGAAAAAGAAATTTCTCTCCAGAGAGTTGAAAAAATTCTCTTCTTAAAAGTTTAAAATGTCCTCTTAAATGTTGAATAAAAATTGGAAGGGATGTTTCTGAATTGCAGAGAAATATGTAAAAAATTCTTGGCGAATTATTCAGCAAGAAATCGTTCACGTTTTCAAGGTGAGCCAGATTTGGAAGGATCCACCTTTAAGAGTGGTTTCTCGAGTGGCCAAGAGAAATATCGAACAGAAAGGAAGGGAGGACGAGGAGGAAGCGTATCGACCTTTGGCGTAACTATAAGGTAACTGCTGCAGCCAATGGGAGAAGTCGTAAAACTAGGGCCAGGCGGAACCAGGACACCATAAAACCAGCTACCATTCAAGTGACAGTCGCAAGTCGTGGTAGTTCTTGCCAAGAATACGAAAATACGGTCTCTCGACACTTAAGGTGCAAGTGAATCGAATCAGGGGATTAATATTTAATCAGGCCTCATCGATGATAGGTCTCGATAAAAATTTCATGAAGAAAGTGACTCAGTGGAAAGTGGTGTTGTGGTATTATTATATAACTTTGTATCTTATTATTTCTTGATAATGTGAACAATTTGGATGAAATGAAAGTTCGATCGTTTTATATTTTATATTGGACTAACAATTTGAATTTAAGTTTAAGAATATTAAATTAAGGAATACTACGTCTGTGCATTTAATTATGTTAAGAAGATTCTTATACGAGAGATAAGAAATATATGTAAATGTTAAATGTTAAGTAAAAAAAAAATATATATATATATATATTTATTTATTTATTTTAATATATATATAAATATATATATATTAAATAAGTTAAAATTGAAATGATAAGAAATTATAATTCTATTTATAATTTACTTTTTGAGATATATATTAATTATATATAATGTATTAATTTATTAAAAAAAAATAATCAAAGGTGAAAATTTTAACTAACGTTTTTATAAAATATATTTTTCGAATAAATGAATAAAATTAGATATATTTAAAATTTCATTAGTGACAAATTCAATTGAGTCAAAGCTATGATCGATTGTTTTAAGCCACGTGTACTTAGAAATTTAATCAAATCGTTTTTGTTTATATTCTAATTCGACTCGTAATTTCTTTATCGAAAAAATGAAAAAATAATTATTTAGAAGAATATATCGATATTTTTTAAGTTCGTTTCATAAAATAAATATAATTAACTGATTACTGATTGAAAAAAATTGGAAAAACACTGAAAATGAGAGCAAAAAAAAAACCAACCTTCTCTTTCATTCTCCTCCTCTTTTATACTAATTTCTGGAACATCGATACTTTAAAATACCCATCGATTTGCATTCAATTATTTTCCAATCTGCGATACCTCTTTCTCTCCCTTTAAACAAACCAGCACTGGCTGAGAAATTATCACGAGAAACCAGAATCCCTCGTACTTTCGCCGAGTCATTCATCCCTCTCCATAATTCATCGAATTATTGATTATTCTACGCAACTTATTTGAACAGCCCCATTTATTAATGGTCTCAATGCAAAGGATTTCGAGGGGCGGAAGTTAAAGTTCGCGAGCATCTTCCGTAAACTTCTCCCGTTATTCCACGTCTCTTCTACCACTTCCACTGGCCACCCTTTTCGATGGAGCGGAGAAGAAATTCAAAGAAATCGAGAGAAAGAGATCGACCGGGTAAATTGAATGTACTTACAATTAAACGCTTCCTCCTTTTTTCCTGTCCCCTCTTTCTTTACTATTCCGCGAATGGAAAGTTTTAAGAGAAAAGGAGATGGAGCGAGGAGAGTCGCGGTTGGAGATAATTTCTTTTCGCCCTTTGATTTTTTTGAACAAATGGAATATTCGTGCTCGTTTTTTGCTCGTTAAAACATTCTTACGATTCGAGTTGATATATTTTATATATAATTTATTTTAAAAATAAAATTATTATTTTGCTCGCGAATTTTTAATTAATAATTGATACGAAGAGAAATTAAAAACATGTAAAATAAATATTTCTACTATTTTTTGTTATAGTTTTCAAAATTTCCCTTCATTCCGTTTCAAATTTCATTAAAATTCCATAGATAGATCGTGAGAATCATGTTCATGAAATTTTAAATTTAAAATTATCTTAACGATACCAACAAAATGAAAATCACATAAATCAATAAATAAAAAAGAAAAATTCGATCACGACATAATAAAAATATCGAAATCAAATCAAATTAATCTACTAATATAAATACGAAATCGCTACGATAAAAATATCCAGATATAGGTAACCATCTTTAATTCACCGTTCTTCGTATACGGTACAATACCCTCGAAACAAAGGTTTTTTGTGCGTGGTAACGTGAGAAAAGACACGGTGTGCAAGTTGCAAGGGTGCAGTTGTGTCAACGTAGTGGACGAGGGTGCAGAGAGGGGTGGAGTGGCGCAGACTGGCGCAATTAAAATGCAAATTATCTCTTTTCGCGCGGCCATCTTTCCAGAAGAGGCTGGTGCTCGCAACCCTACGCCGTCACCGATTAACTTGGAACTAATTTACGACGACGGAGGCAACGACGACTCCGTAGTTGGAAAATGGCGTGAGACGTTTTGTCTCGCCGCGGACAGAGTTAATACGGGACTAACGTCATTTGCAAGTGTCAGTCGCGGGTTGTTTCTTCGCTTCGAGCATGATTCTCGCCACTATTCTAAATGATAAAACGTAGAAGGCTTTGTTTTCAAAAGTGGATAGAATCATTTGTCGTACGATGGAAAATTGCTAATGTTCCTTTATGAGAATCGAACAGCATCGAAGTTATCATTGTTAATAAAATTAAAACGAGTTAAATCAGGTAGTGTAAATATACGTATACTGTTAAGGGATCGTTTAATTATTCATGTTGTCCTCGATAAAGGATTTGATGTTACGAGATAATATGTACGCTTTGATCGTGATAGATAAGTGATTTTCGAATAAAGGTATGATGGAAATTGATGAGGTTGTTTTGCATACTATATCGCGTTTAAGAATTTGTTTTTTAGACTTATATTAGCTTTCTTTATAGAAATTTTTTTTGGAGAAGTCTCTAAGGAAAAATAAAATAATGTTGCATTAATTACATCATAATAATTATATAGTTATAATAATATTATAACTATAATAATAATATAATTAATAACTAATATCATCATTCCATATTATTTCTTTAAAATATAATTTTAATAAATTATTATTATTATTAATCTCTCTATTAACCTAATAGAAGAATAAAATAATTGAAGAAACATTTGAAAAATTTCTAAGAAGAAATTCCTCAAAAACGTTTCAAATTCCTTAAATTCACTACCAAGAACGCAGTCCAGAATCTACTAAAATCCAAATATACGTTCTCATGCATCTTCAAAACCTGTTTCCAATGAATTCTCAAAAACTCTTGATAAAAATAAAAAGATAAAAAATAATAAAAAATACAAAATTAAATCGATTTCATGAATCACCTATTTACAAGAGCTCAAACGAAGGAAACAAGGCCTGTTTTCAACTATTAATTACCGTCTCCCTTAAGGATTTATCGTAATTGTGCAACAACCTTCTCAAGAGATACGTTTATCACGTTTGCCTGGAAACAGAGGTAGGTATACTCATCTCTAGTCCCCGATATCGCTTTGATACAACCAAGATTATCGTATGAGAATAGTATGCATTCGAGCCCATGAATTCCAATTAAAAGCCTATCGTAAGTATTTATAGGGAGAAAACGGGACCGATATCTGGCTGTTACAATGGCCATTAAGATAATCAGCTTTAATTACGCACCTCGTAAAGCCTTTATGATTCCGGTCAAGATGGCGTCCAACTTTAAAGGGGAATTTTTACAAAGACGTATAGTTACCTGAAAAGAGAGAAATTGTTAATTTCTTAAAAATTGTAAAAAAGTGAAATTATTGAATACAAATTTCAAACAGTATTATTGTTTTATATATATATTGTTATATATATTTATATAATGTATTTTCTTTATTATTTAAAATTGATGATACAAAATAGAGAATTTGAAAAATTGCGAATAAAGAATATTGAAAAAATATAATACATTTTATTAAATTATTTTACAAAACATATAAGTATATCTAATAAAATAATAATATGTAATAAATTTATTTCTATACTATATTTTCATATATCTTATCATCTTTCATTCTTCTAACAAACATTCTTCGAAAAAATCAAAAAAATGCAAAACGTTAATACATTTTGAAGCATAAAAAGACCTGAGAAGATAAATCTTTAAAAAGCGTCTTTAAAATAGTTAAAAAAATGTTAGAAAACACTACCATAAATTTTTATGATCCAATCAAATTCCACATTCAACCCCCTTTCCAATAAAAATAAACGAAAACCCAAAGAAAAAGAAAGAAATTTCGTTCCAACCTTAAAATCTCGAGCTAAGCACGATTTCCAGCCACGTGAACAGCAGTGTCCAGCGATATAACGGTGAGAGAACGTAATAAAGCTTGCAGTCCGCACGTCGAAATTGGGCGGCACGACGAAAGAGTAATGAAACTGCGGCGAGTGTGTAACACCGGTTATATAGTAGAACGCCAAAACAACGGAGGCACGGATGCATTCTTTGCACAGGGCGGAGAACGCGAAGTGTTTGAAATTTCTTTACCGAGAAAACTTGTACACCCACTTTCATCCGCTTTTTTTATTGGATGCGGAGAACCCTTGCAGGAATATTTTCCTGAAAACTTCCATCCGGTAATTTCGACATTTTTTTTTTTTTCCCTCTATTTCCTCCTTCGCGGAAATTCGCTTCGTGCCGAAGTTTTTCTTTATAATTCCCGACCAAGAGGTTATTGGATATACCGGTCAGGAAAAAAAAAGGAAAATTTTGTCTTAGGCAAGGAAATTCATCTGAACTAAAAATTCTGATTTTAATAAAAATTTGTGAGTAGTGTATATTTTTTTCATTTCTATGACAGTATGGGAGAATACTAAGAATTAATAACAATACTTTTCATTTAACAAGTTTTAAAAAAATTGGAAAAGTCATTAAAACTTTGGGCATTGATTACATTTACTTCGAATGATATTTTGTTAAAACAAAATTTGCTCCATATAACTCATTATACTTTACAAAGTTTCATATATTTTAAACTCTATAAAGAAGAAATAAAAAACTTAAATTTTATAATAGGAGCATTTAATCATAAATTTCAATTATAGATAACTTTGAAATTGCTCTTCTAAAAAATTAAAAGACATTACTTTCCTTTATGATCTATTATATCATTATGTGAAAAGTGGTAATTTCCTCTAAAAATATCTATAGGTATTTAACTGTTAATTTCGATTAATATATAATAGTTTACGTTCTAAATTGCGTCGAAATATTGGTTAACCGCTGATAATTTAATAATTCAGTGTGTTATAATAATTAATGAACTTTCGTACGGATCGTTCTACGCGAATTCTATTAATTCCGAATGTTAGAATTACTAGAAATTTTGATAATATTGAAATATACGTATAAAGTATATACCATATAATATATAGTATAATTAGAGGAAAATTAAAATTATAAATATATAATATATAAATATAACAAATCTTAAAATTAATAATGTTGAAAAAATTCTGATAATAATCTATATTACACAATGAATATCGCAAATGAATATTCTTTCATACTCTTATTCCAATCGCTCGTTCAAAAAATTAAACTACATAAAAATTATACAATCCTTTGATTAATTAAACTTGTAATTGCTTTTGTAATTAACGTAATTAAAAATTCGATTTTCCGTTCAATTTTCATATCTTTTTAACACAATAAATCTACATAAAATTAATCGTATAAAAATTAATTAATCCCGTCATATGTACAATTTCTGCCACGAATTACTTCTCTTTTATAGTAATTAAAAATTCCTCTGAATAAGTAGCCGTGTAACATAACTCAAATAACATCCGCGTATTTTCATTTCTCTGAAATGAAATGATGAACGAGAGGAAAAATTCAAGCTTACTTTGATCGATAATTCAAAGAAGCTTTAAGCGATTAAAAACTTGAACGGATCGAAGAGAGAGAAAGAAAGAAAGAGAGCGAAACATTGCGCGGTACAAATGGTTCATTTACACGAAACATCCAATATCCTGTTATGAGCGCACGTATTGTACACTCAGAGCCGGTTCTGCCGGAACTCCACGTTTTTGCAATCCTTCCTCCGTCGCGCAAATATTTGCGAATTGCACCGGCATGCGAAACGAGCTGCATGTACCGATGGATGAACTCTGAACAAACGATGCATTGTCGACGCACTAAATTGATACCTTTTGATCTCTTTTCACGAGCTAGTACGAGAAATTATGAAAATTATACGAACTGTCCTAGGAGAATCAAAAGATTTCGTAAATTTTTTATTTTACGATTATCGATATTGTAAATGTTTGCGAGAAATAGAGTACTATTTTTAATAAATTTTCTAATTTATGCAAGAGGGTTCCTCTTGTTGATTGTTCCAAAATAATTGCCAAGAATTTGTTTTATTTTATAATCATAATTTTATTATGTTCAATAAAAGAATCTGTATTTCAAATAGTAGATAAAATAACAACCTTATCTTTTATGTTATTTTTTATAAAATACAGTGTCAAAATGAAAATGCATTTTTAGAATTTTTCTCAAAATTTTGAAAATTTAAAATATCGGGTTCTTCAATTATTAAGAATATTATTCCTTAATTTGCATTATTCACACATAATCTACATCTTTACAACACTTATTGCATCTCGGATTTTGAGATTAAAAACGTCGAATAATTTTTTCCACTCGCGAAAATTGCAGACGTATTATACGATTAATCATTAGTAATCATACGATAGTTTCCAAATATTAAAAATCTCACAGTTTATCATCGAAACGCAATTTCCTCGGAGATCTCCGCGCGACACGTTGCAATTCGATCGTCGAAGAGAACGTTTCACCGAGCTTTCGACTTTTATCGCGGATGCTTCTCCCTCAGTTTCAAATTTCCTGGCGATCCAGCCCGCCATCCAACCTCGATGATAAAAAAAAAAAAAGGAAAAGGGTGTTGGGGCTGTTCGAGTAGAA
>NW_006263566.1:308841-325980 GCF_000469605.1 Apis dorsata
ACGAGAAATAAAAAGTTCTGAAATTCCAAAGTATGTTGAAGTGTCGAATTCACTTTTGATCCGAGCGGAATACCATCCGAAAAGTTAATCGTTTCAAATCTTCTATAGAGAAGTAATGCAAATTATTTTTTTTTTTAAAGAAAATTGATTTTTCATGGATCTTAATTCCTGTTTTTATTGTTGTTTATATTGTTGTTTTTGAAATTTATTTTTAATTAAATCAGATTAAACGTATAATCAACTATGTCATTTCATATATTATTTAATATATATTAGTATTTAATAGATTTTTAAATATTTATATCGATATCTTTAATTTCTATTATATATTTATAAATAAACGAAAGTAAAAAAAAAAAAGAAATTAAAATATACTTATTTTTAAAACTACATTACTTATATACTTATTTTTAAAACTACATTATCTTCAAATATTTTTATAAATATGTCAACTATTTAATACCTTAGAAAGGAAATAAAATAAGAAAGAGTTCCTAAATTGAGTAAATTAGAATTATAAATTTCTCTCTATAATAACCAATTATTATTATTAAAATAATTATTTATAAATTAAGGATGAAAATATTTCGAGCTATTATACCACATATTATCTGGTTCCATTCGAGGTAATATACGAATTAAAATTATGGAATGGAAACAAATAACGTTATTCGAGCAAACCCACCATTTAATCATAAATCGTATATTTCTAAATTCGCGAGTAAAACGATTCCCGTTATGTAGACACGAACCCCATAATGAATTCATCCAACACTTTAATGTACTCACTGTAAACGCACGAATATATACACTTAGCAGAGCTCACGAGACACGAATGCAGTCGCAGAAGACGTTTCTCCCATGTCTAATTTTGTTCCGTGGATGCAGCGTTTCTAAAAAGAGTATCGAACCGCTTAAAAGTACGCCGGAAATGGGAATTCCTTTCCTGTGCACGCTAATGGACACGGGCCACGTGCAATTCTCCCGTGAACTCTTTGTCAATCTTGATATTTCTTTTGAAACTATTTAACCCATACAGAAATATCTCTCCAATCTTATATTTCATTTAATTGTATGATAATTGTAGAGAAATGGAATGATGGAATCTTTGATATATTATATAATATATTATATAATATTTAATTTATTTAATTATAGATAATAATTATAATACGATAATAATTGAAGAAATAAATAATTCACAATACTTGATGATTAATCGATGCAAAAATATCTTCTTAACTAACTTTCTAGTTGTAGATATTCAAATTATTTTATTTAATTGTACATAATATGATAATGATTCTTCTTCAATTTGCATGCAAAAATATATTTATAAATGTTATAGTCATATATTATGAATTTATAAATAATACCAAATTTTTTTGAACAACAAGAGATACCAAAAAAAAATCTATCCAAACCATAATAACTGTCTTAAATTAAAATATCTCCTCTCCGAATACAATTTATTCGTTCTTCGCACTTGCTTCTCCAAGCAGAAGGAATCAACAGCTGCTGGACAGATCGAGATCTCGCGCGGTTATCGTATCAAACGCATAAATCTCCTCCTTATTGCTGTTATATGCAAAGCAGCGAGAATCGGCACGGGAACGAGGCAATCTCGAATACCTAAGAATAATGCATTCCTTCGTAGATCGATGCCTCGTCCCTCGTGTTTAGATATACATATATATATACACGCGTGTACCAAGGTGGAAATAAACGAAGGAAAGAGGAACAGAAAAAAAAAGAAAGACGATTCGATAGAGATCGGTGCGGACTTATTTAATTTGAGGACCGGTCGGCCTCCCGAGTTGTTTGCAGAACGATCGTTAACGCTGATTTATACGTTCATTCATTTCCACGATGAACCTTTCTCTCTATTCTTCCTTTTCTCGCACACGCACACGCATGCAATCTCTCTCTCTCTCTCTATCTCTCTCTCTCTCTCTCTCTCTCTCCCTCTCCCTCTCTCCCTCTCCCTCTCTGTGGCTACAATTCGATGTGGTTCTTCCTCAGTGTGCATCCGCAAAAATATATGAGTTCCGGGGACACGTGTTCAACGTGAGCGTGAAACAGGGCTGGTTTGCTAATAAGGGTTTTAAAAGATTGGAGACCTTCGGGCATGGAGGACACGCGGGCGTGGTTGTGTGAGAATTATGATTCGTTCGGGCGTGTCGATTAACGGAGATTTTCGAATGGTGGACGATGGGATGAATGAGGATAAACGAGATAGAGGATTTATACGGTTTTATTTCCGTGTCTTTAGAATAGAAGTTGTTATTAATAGCGTGTATTTGTATGGTCACTGAATATATATATAGATTTGGGGAATAGGAGAGGATAATTAATTTCGGTTTGATGAACGAATCGATCCAATAGAGATCAATGAGAGATCTTATTCTAATTTTTATATTTTTAATCTCATTAAATCCTGTTTAATTTAAATTCAAATTTTATTAAGTGAGATAAAAAGTTATTTAATATAGTAGTAAATATACGTTCTTTTTCTATTTTTCATCTACTAAATTTTGCAAAATTGAAGATAAGATATCAAGGATTTCACGTGTAATTTTATCCCCGTGTCGTTTTCCAGGCCAGAAACACCGGAAATTCTAATTCTAGGACTTAGAAGGGACTTGGATGCTTCTTCTTGATTCTCCGGGCAACCAACGGAAACGTCAGGATTCAGACAGACCTGGATTATAGAGTTAGGAACATCAAACTTCTGGGAACATGATTACGCCAACTATTCGACCAGGGAAATTAGACTCTATTTCTTGCATGAAATTAGAATCAGAATTAGTCGAGCGTGTCGTTTAATATTGAAGGATTTCTTCGAATTTCTACACCAGTATTAATTTGAAATTAAAAAATATATATATATATATTAAAGAAAATTTCTAAATAAAATACAAAATCAATATATTCCAAATATTAATATTTTTCATATAATTTCATAAATTATCATAAATTAACATTAAAATGATAAATCATTATTTTCATCATAACTTTCACAAAATTAAAATAAATAATCTCGAAGAACCTTATACACACACTCAACGTTTACAATTCCACTTGTCAAAATCCACCAAGTTTCTTTTATCAAGATTCATGCGGATTTCACGCTAATTCCTCCAGTGTACCAGGAATCCTTTTTCACAGCATCCAAGGATAGGATATATTCAGGGAACGCAGCGTCGGGATACAAGCGAAAATTAGGTGTCACGAAGCAGCGTGTAGCCCGACGGGCAAGGACGAAACGCGAAGGCCGAGGTGAGGTAAGAAGAAAAAGAAGAAACGTCGATGGAACTCCACGGGGAGCACAGACGGATACACGGGAATAAGATACACGATATACTGTGCCGTCCTGGCTGGATAAAGGGGGTAGGTGGATGTAACGAGTTGTCTATCGGTCCGTTTCCAATTTCCCAGGAGTTCGCGACGAAAACTTCCGACTTTTACGGATTCGATAAATTTGCCCAACTTTTCCCGGTAAACGGAAGTGGACTTTTCATAATCTTCCTTTGCTTTTCAATTCTTTCTCTCTCTCTCTTTTCTAAAACGACTCGTACGATTGCAGTAGTCGCTGAAAGAGTTTGGCACCGTTATTGAAAACTTGATCGAGGATATGACTTTCGTGACAAATCTAGACAAATGATGATTTTAGGATTTTACAATATGATGTGGATGTATGGATGCTTCCGATTGGAAATGGATTTTGATTATTCTATAAGTGATAAGTTTTAGAATGGTTTAAAAAGATTTAGTTTAATGTGAATAAAGTTTCTAGCTGCTAAGAAATTATATGGTTTATGATAAAATGAGTATTGATGTTTTAAACATAATTATACGTATTTATTTTCACCATAAAATTTATTAATTTTGTGTTTCGTTTCGTTCCTTTTTCTCTATTTTATTGCTCTATTCAAGTCATTCTTCAGAATCATCCCAAAATCCCATCGATCAATCATTCCGGTTCTTTTCGAATTAACACGAAAACGCATCGCGACAAGCACGTGCAACGCCGTGTCACCGTATATATCCATGGACAATGGGCGACAATTAATAATGCAAACGAGACGTATCTGTGTGTAACTGGTTGCACAACTTCGTGGCTCATTTCGTTTCAAGTCTGCGTGCACGCGACAGAATTAATTCGATTGGCCAGCATACACGAATTTATCGAAGAACGCGGCATCGGTGCGATTAATTTAATTCGACGTTTCGCGGAACAAGCCAGCCTCGACTCGCGATTTAATTACCGTCTGCCGATAACTTCGCCGCGCCACATTTACCTTCCCTTTCGTTCTATTCCATATTCTCTACGAGTTTTATCATTTTATTTTTTTTTTTCATTTTTTTTTTTTTTTTCATTTTTTTTTTTTTCTTTTCGACGACAACCACCGTTAAATTGGAATTTTGCTTTGGAATGGCTCGTTTGAGTAGTGGCCATTCGACGAAAGAAAAAGGCGTTCCGGAAGTGGAAGACTCATGCCTTGCGATATTTTGTATGATAGTTAAATATGTGGTTTGATACAAAATTGTATTTGCACATGATTCCATGATTACATCATAAAGGTATGGGTGAAAGTATTTGAACGAAATAGTAATTCTTTATCTTTAATACGGAGTAATTTTTTTTTCTTTTTGTAGAAATATCATTTTTAAAATCAAAATTTCAATGTGCTCTCGTTGTAGCGGTGCGAGATAAAACGTATACTTTATTATGTTGTAAACGAACGAACTTTCATTAAAATCGGAAATTGTAGGTTAGTCGAATTTCTCGTGTAAAATATTCACACAAACCACTATATTTATTGCAACATTTACATGTTAATTAACTGGATTCTATGTATACCGTTTCTTTATATGACCATAAAAAATTTGATATTATGGAAATGATATGTATGTAGAACACGGTAAGATAATACTTGATTGAAAAGTAGAAATGCATGCAAATCTAACTCTTTCTAAATAAACAGATTATAACACATATTTCTTTCATTTAAAGATCCAGATCGTTTATAAATGTTTTAAAACATTATTCATTATTATTCGAATCCCATAAATTATAACTTAGAATATTTATATTATACAAAGACAGATATTAACCATTAAAGATATAAAAAATGCGAACCCCGTATCACGAATGTTAAACAGACTCTGCTCTCCCTTATCTTCACCAATCCTCGAAAGATCCAACGAAAGCTTAACACGAAATCGAAATCCTGTTCGATCTAACTATTTTTCTTCCAATCCTTCCTCTGTTCCCTCGAAATCCATTAATCTACACGGCCAGGGACGGATCCACGTTCGATCATAATCCCGTTGTCGGCGTAACGCAGCCGATTGAAAATCGGTCTCGGCTCATCGACCAATCGTTTCTTCTTCTCTCCTCTGCAACCAACCAACCACCTCCGTCCAGGAATCGCGCGAGCCCTAATTTGCATTTATATCGATCCGCGCCGCGAATGGAAATATTAAATCCATTTTCGTGAGAGGAGGGAGAGAAAGAGAGAGAGAGAGAGAGTTCACCCACGCGAGGCCAGCGTGGATGAAAGAGAAGGGGAAAAAGAATCAATCGTGCAAGACGATGTCACGTAACACACGTGCAACGCACAAGCTTATCTGGCTTCCAACGAGAGCTCGTCTCTCGATTTATCTCGAACGAGGCTCTCCACGTCGCGGACGCGTTCACGAGGATTCCTCGACGTGTACCACGGGATTGAAAAACGCGTCGATGAATAATGCGCGATCGAGGGTTCCGGGATGAGGGTGGTGGAAGGAAGAGAATAGAGCGTTGCACTGCAATAGCGTTGGGAAGAGACTTGGCTCGTGGAGAGCGTGGCGGAATGTGGATTGAAGGTAAATATCCAAAGAAAAGATAGAGATGGATATTTTGATTTCGATTTTTTTTTTACTTACAATTCTTTTTTTTTTTGTGACGATAGAAATGTCGAAGCGATGATTTCGATCTCGAATTTCTTTTTTTTTTTCTCGTGTAACAGTTTGCCTTCTGCTTCGTTCACTTTATTATAGAAAATAAAAGACGGATAAGATCGAAATACGAAATGGAATGTAAGTTTGTAAAAAAAATGAACTCGTGTTTACAAAATATCCGACATTTTCTTCGACGAAGATAAAAAAATTTAACAACAGAATAGTTTTTGTTGCACAAAAAATTAAAATTATTTTTTTGAAGATTAAAATTGAATCGTTTCGTTAGAAAAATCTGATAAACGGGAAATATTATGGTAAATATTACGACAGATAGAAATTACGAGCGAGAATGAGAGTAGTACTTTAACAACTCCAAACATGTTTTAGCAACAGTTTCTTGCGACAACGGGGAGAATGGGTACTACAAAGCAAGATTAAAGGCACTTGACGAATCTCTGACACGAACTACTAACTACTGCAATTCGCTTTAAGTGCTGAGAGTGCAATTTTCGTGGATATATTAGACTATTTAACGGGGAAAAGATGACGAAGCGGTTGCCGGTCATTAGACGAGCAACTTCCAACGGATCTTATACGAATACAGCCTCCGAAAGTAGAACGATGACAAATGATACTCTTGAAAATAATTACAGGGGAGAAGTTACTGGTACAGGCTGGATTGCAACGATCCTTTAACGCGGATTAACCAGACGTGAAATATAAAGCTGTGCACAAAGCTCGAAGTATAAATTATTCGAATTTCTTCGGTGATCGGTCATTAATCGCGGGGAAATTTTCGAAAGAAATCCGAATGAACCACGATAGAAAGTGATGGATATGCATTATTTTTAAAGTGTGATATTTTAACTTATAAATTATCTGTGATTGATTATTTGTCTAAATGACATGAACTTAATAATCTTGCAAGGATCTTCGAAGGATTTTTCGATTTAAAATTTGCACGATCTTGACTTCTTTCCAATCACTTACATGAATTCTAAGGATTTCATCATAACATTCAAATCTGAATCTATATTACAAATTTAAAAAGTCTTTGAATAATGTGTACAATACGTTTGAAAATTAAATTTTGGATATTATTCCAAATAATTCATCATTATTAGGAATAATGATAAAGTTTTCGATTGTATCATGATTTTACTTTCTTTCGAAAACAAATCACAATTGAACGATTGGAAATTAAGAGAAAATTCATTTCCACAATGGGACTAGATAAACTCCATGTCAAATATAGAAGGAAAGATTCGTATTGTCTCAAATTCACGAAACATGAACCAAGTCTGGATTAAAGCGGAAACAATAATAACGAAATTCTTCGTTGCCAGCGAAATAGATTGGCGAGAGCTTGGTGTTTCGTCTTCTCCCGAGGATAGGAGCCGTTACAATGAGAAACATTACAAAGCGTCGTTATTGTCGTCTGTTCGCTACTGATAGGGCTAAACCGTAGCTCAGTATCAAATTAACGTTTACGATAGGTCGCCATTCAAATCTGGCTTAAAGCCACACATACGCCCGCCATATTGGACAATTCTATCATTGCCGTGCACGCAGTAACTACGATACCACCGGTTAATTAATTGCGATAAAAATGGTAAAACTGGTCCTCGTTTAACGTTCCGCGCGGTAAATTTTGCGAAATAGCAATGGGGGAAATTTCGAATAAAATCGCGAAAATTAAACCTCAATGTTGATTTAATCAACGATCAATTTTATGGCTTAATATTCATCCCGGTTTTCGATACTTTTTTCTTTTTTTCTTTTTTTTTTTTTCTCATGGAAACGAGTCTGCCGAAAATTGATGAAAAATTCGTGAAAATTTTCCGTTATAAAACGGTTTCGCGGAATCGAGCTCTTGTTGTTTGCGGTTTGAACGGATTAATTGATGATTTTTATGTGTTTATTTCGATGATTTGATTGGGGGCTCGAGCAGAGGTTATCTCGTGACAATTGTTATCGATTCATTTTTATTCTAACGGGAATGGAAAGGTTTATTTTCGTTTGAATAATCGAATCTTGAAATTGAAACGTTTTTTTTAGTTTTTGTCATTCCTTATTTTAACGTGATCCTGACAATCGATGAATACTTTTGTTAAATTATTTAAATTAATAAAATCTAGCAATCTGTATATTTGTACATTTTTAACGTACATTTGTCATATTCTATATCTAATTTTTGTTTTATATTATAAATTGCATTAAATTTCATTTCATAAACATAACTTAATTTAACTACAATTTAAATAGATAGATTCGAATTCTGTATATATATATATATAACTGTAATATAGTTTCGAATAAATTTGACCATATAAACTCTCGACCATATAATACGCTACAAATCATTTAGTTCAACGAATTTCCCCAAAACATTCATAACGTAATAAATAAATTTAGCATATAAATTAATCTACCGGTATTCCGTGGAGCGTTAAAGCTCTTATAAACTCCGAAACAACTGTTTCATCTGGCTACGTTATTCCGTTAAACTCGATTTACATTTCGCTGAATAGTGATTATGCCGAAATCACTATTGATTTGGGAAACAAAATTTCAAAGCTTAAAAAAGTAAAACTTTAATAATTGAGTAACTTTAAAGAAAAATATTTTTTCTTAAACTTAAAAAAAGTAATATCCTAATTAAATCAACTTTACCCAATACTTCACGTTAAAATATTTTACAAAACATTCTCACAGATTTGAAGTTCGTTTTTACATTTTACACATTAATGAAATAATAAATTATTTTTTATCATCCTTTAGATTTATTTAACTATGATAAATATGATGATCACTATGAGAAAGAACAAATTTCTAAATGTCACGATACGATAAGTCTCTTTATAGAATAAATCTATATAATAATAGATGGAGATTCTTGGCTGAAAATCTACTTAGAGAAGAGCCAGTAATACAGAGCCTCGATCGCCGGAAGCAGCATGCGTGGTGTATTTGCGTCATTTACATACGTGTCGGAAGGATGTGCGACAGATAGGCTGACAGCCCCGCTAGAAGTCACGGATACATAGAAAAAGATTATTCCTGGGTCTGAGATGCATTATACGGGACAACCCAGCTAAATGTCTTGGTTGCTTTCCGAGCTTGTGAGCTAAGTCTGCTGGGAAAGAATTTCTTGTCACTCTGGAAATTCTTCTTTTTCCTCGAGTAATTTCCTCCAAGGATCCCTGTATTCGTTCTTGTAATACGTGAGAGATGGATAAGGGTTCAGAAATGAATTAGAAATTTCTGACGTGGGATGATGAAGCCCGAGAAAATTTCAAAAAGTCATGGTTTATATAGTCTATAGTCTAAAGTTGAAAGAGCGAAAGATTTTCTCAAGCCTTAACATATGAAACTATCATTCTTTCGAAGAATAGATTTTCCAATACACTTTATATAGAATTGTCCAAATCTTTTTATAGAGATACGTTCTTCAACAATTCTAACATTCACTTTTCAAAATCTTATCGTATAAATCAAAATAGATAGATATTAACAATCATTTTCTCAAACCTTATCAAACAACAACTTCTCTTTAAAAATCTTAACATATCATCATTTATTTTCTTAAATCTTGCCAAACGGAATTAAACAATGATATATACAAATGAATATCGCTCACTTAACCCTTTGCGCTCCAAACCATTTTCGCTCGGTCGAACTCCAGATGATTCGGATCCGCACATTCAGTGTTTTCTTACAGCTAACTTAAAATGATTTCACACATAAATTAACGCTTTTATATTTTAATATTTACATATAAATATCTTTACATATAAAGAAACAAAATTTATTAAATATTAAAGTCTATATTGTTGTTTTGTGTGATATTTTATGAAGCAATTATCAAAATGCTCGGTTTGTCAAATAGGGCAATAATACTTTTAACTTCTAACTTCTAACTTTTTTATCGCATAATTATTTGTTACTATTTCGTTAATAAGTTCATCAGTAAAAAAAAATCTAGTTTAAAAAAATCTAATTCTTTTATATTCAAAGGTTCTATAGATTTTTCACTGGGTACAAATTGTATTCTTCGCGATATATCTTCCGATTCTGTGCATGTTATCCATTTGGAATTTTCTATGTTTTCTGTGATATCTTCACTTGAACTATTGTTTTTATATTCACTATCTATTATTTCTATTTTTCGTCTTCTTAAAGCTCTTATTTCATCTTCATCATTGCTTTCTCTATCGTTAATTTCTTCATGAATAGAAGTAATTTCGTCATTCAATAACGACATTCAATTTTATTATATATTATTCTATGCTTACAAAACTCAAAAACTTTGAAAATAATATTTTTATTCCCTGTTAAAATCGAACTAATGCCGAAGATGTAGAAGAAGAATCCGTGATCACGATCTAATTTGAAATAAAAAATCTATCCATTTGACAATATATTATTCTAACCTCATAAGATTATACGTAAAGAATTTAGGAACTTATTTATGAAGCGATATTCTAAAAGATCAAACGTAAGTAAATATTATCGCCATTCAAGTCGCTGCTCGAGTTACGGCATTAATTCACATGGTACCTGAGAATCATCGCAAAGGATTAAACCTTATCAAACGCGTCCAAACGATCACATTCTCGAACAAACGTGACGACAAATTTTCTTCGATCCTGACTGCGCCAAATCTAGAGAATCGCCCATTTCAAGAGGTTAAAACCGTAACACCAATCTTTACAGGACCTAAAGCCGCGTCTCGAGACACCGCAAACGTTTATACCCTCATATTTGCCCCTTGTAACCGCTGGCAACTGTGCCCTTGACAAGCGGACTGCGTCTACGAAGGCGGCAACGTTTTAGGTGGTTCAATCCGAGGAGGTCGTCGCAGCCACTCGTGCACGTTCGCGCTGGATTACACGATTATCCGCATCTGCGGATGAGGTTCAAGAACCACTCGACCGGAATTTTAGCCCTTCCACAGTTGAATACATCGTAACTGGTTCGCAGCTAGGGCCCGTGCCCCGCTCTTCACGCTGCAACGAGATCATACGAGCCGTGTATTCCTGTTGTCAATTCGGTGGACGAGATACATACCGTGATACACGTGAGCATCCACATTTGACCAAGATTGTTTTGTAATTGAAAATTTCTGTCATGGGCACGAGTCATTGAAATTATTCGTTGTTACGGTGAAAAGTTTGGATTGGTTTGTTTGGAAGAGTTGGAATTTGTTCGCTTGTTTTGGAATGGAATTCGTGGCCTTCTTCTTGTTTAAGCATGAAAGTTTTAAGGATATCTTGACGGAGATGTTAAGGGTGGAAGGAAGAAAGGAAGGAAGGGAGAGAGGAATACAAGTGTGTGCAACGGAACAATTGTTTGGAGAGTAAAGAATGGTTTTGATTTATTTTAATGAAAGGAACAGTGGAACTTTTGTGCGGAATATCTGGCTGGAAGTTGATATCAATTGTAAGTAGGTTGTTGGTAGATAAAAGTTATTGTTGCGGAATGGGATGAATAAAATATATTGCATAGAATTCGAAATTGAAGTTGAACCTTAGTTATTTACATTTTCTTAATCTTAAGATAAATTATTATTTATCTTAATATTTTCTGATAGTTATTTAAATAAATTTTTGCTTTCCACTATTGAAATATAATAATTTGACATAAAATTAATATTAAATCTTTTTTTACAGATATTTAATATAAATTATTTTTAGTGTAAACAAAGAAATTCAATTATTCATAACTAACGAATGAAACAAACTAATGAATCATACTAACAATCTCCTACAAAAGAGACAATAAAATACACATTCCGCTATCAATTCTTATCCGACAAGTTCCTGTTTTTAGGAAACAACGAGTCACAATTCGTTATCGTTATTAAACCCATTCAAAATAGTTCTCAAACAAATGAGAATCATTCATACGAGCCAATATGTCGTCAGATCCATAGATCTCTCGTAAGAGAGTTTTTCCTCGATCGAATTTTAAAATAGCGGTCCAAATCCTCGGAGAGCAATGAAACTCTCGTCAGCCATGAATCAGAACGCGGATACTTCCGTGGAAGAATTGCACGAGGATCCTGGCCAGTGTTATCAAGATTTATCCAGGTCCCTTTGTCGCGCGGTTAATAACAACACGACGAACAGTGGTGCGAACAATTTGTGGCGAAAATGGCCAGCAATGTAGACGATCGTGAAGAGGAGTAGGGCCGAATGATGCTCTGGGGAACTACTAAAGTGTTTTCGTGACAAGAGATTTTCAGGGCGTGGAGAAAAGTGGAGATTTTGTTGCGTATAGGTTGTTTCATAATGCTTGCTTATTTTTAAATTCGTGGAATTTTATTTTGCGAATCGTTTTTTAATTAGTATATTTCTAATTTATTACAATGGTTATTATTTTATCATTAAAATTTGATATTCGATGCATTTTTTTTCCAAAGCTTCTCTATTTATTGTACGTAATTTCAATTTATGAATTAAGGAAAATTATAAATAAGAAAAATTATATTTACAAATTCCATTATTAACGAAATATTCTTACATCATTCTATACTATCAAAAAAATGATATTTAATTATATCATATAGATCACAAATCTCCATTTCCTCCACAAATAATCCATCTAATAGCACGGTGGAAAAACGGCATGAAAGTGTTAATCAATATTAAAAGAAGAAAGAATTCTTCGAAAATTCTCGTCTTACAAAACAATGTTTTCGCGACAAACATTCCAAGAAACGGTTAAACCGGCTGCACTTCGTATCCATATAAACCGGAACGCATTTCCTCGTTGTCCACCGGTGCTACAACCCACCCACATATTGTGGAACAGGCTGTATACGTGTAGACACGCACGCTCACGAGGGCGTTGATACACGTTGACAACGAAGAAGCCAACGTCCCAACGAGGCACGTACGATTCATGGGGTTGCTTACGAGCTCCCTGACCAAAATTCGCTCGCCCACGCAACCCTCTCCCCAAACGACTATTCGCTGTCGAATCAAAAAGCTGAAAAGATATTTCTCTACGATGAAATCGATGTATATTTTGGTTGTAAGAATAATGTCCAATTATTCTAGATTTTTTGATTTATGATATATTTTCGATGTTTTTTTTTTTAATTTTAAATAGTTGATGCGATTAAAAGAATATACTCGTTGACTGCCTATGTAAAAACCATACTATGATTTATCTTATTTCTTATTTATCTTATTTCTTGATATTTTTCTTCTTTTTATTTTGAGATTTTAAGATCTTTTCTAATGTTGTTTTTATGGTGTGGAGATCTTTCGAGGCGAGATGGGATATGGATTACATCGTTCGTTCCCATAAGAATTAATCTATTCTTCTTGGAACAGGATGGAAAAAGAGAGTTTTATTGTTACGGAAATATCCGTCTCAATTGATGATAAGATGAATGTTTGGATATTTGAGAATGGTTGTGAAAATGAATAGGGTTTTGAAGTGGGATTTAAGAGGAAGTTTGAACGAAGTCGATGGTTATGGTAATTGTATCTTTTGAATAAAAAAAAATAGAAGTTTTCGTATTATGAATTATTAATAATTATTGTTATTTATAAATAACTAATATTTTATATTGCATATAAGAAAAATTATTAAAAAAAATAATTTATTAAATTATTAAAAAAAAATAATAATAACAAAAAAATAAAAAAAAAAATATCTTTTATATTTCTAGAAGCAAAAGTTATAATTGTCTCTTTTATCAAACATATTTATCTCTTAACGTCATATCGTATACTTCCTATATTTATCATTTCTTATATATATTATATTTATTTCATAAAAGAGATAAATTATATTTTATTGTAACTCATAAATTATTAAATAAAATAATATTTTATGATTACTTAATATAATATTATATGTTGAATTAAAGTGCGCTATAAAAAACTTAAAACTTCTTTATTTGACGTCGTAAATTATCAAAATACTCGAGTAACTTTCTTATGAGTTGTTTAAACTTGGAAAATCGTGCCGTAAACTCCATAGAAAGTTAATAACTTTGGCATTTGGAAGAATCAAAAGTTGCAGAATTAATGCTCTTTCTTAAACGCCAGAAAAACGTCATTCATAATCATTTTAAAATTCGAAAAAAAATCGAGGATAATCTGAAGAAATAATAAAAGAGATATTCGAATTGAAACTAATCCAATCCAAGCGTCCTCGCTTGGCGTAAATATGAAAAGTAACGAAAATGGACAAATGACGTTTAAAATAATTGACAGAAAGAAGCAAAAAACTGAATGGAAATATCCACTTAACTAATTCATGAAAATAAATATCAATGGGAATTTTATTAATTATCATTTTTTATAAAATAAATAAAATTAATCAATGAGTAAAAAAAAATTAAGAAACTTGAACATAAATTATACAATTCTATTGCAATTCTGTTAATTTGATTTTTCACGCTTCACATTCAATTATTGAGATTACAAAGTTATATATTATTTATCAAATTATCTGTCTTTCCAACGATAAAAGCAATATTTCTAATGAAAAAAATTAATGAACGGCAAGATTTTTATTTCGTGAAAGAAGATCAGACAGAAGTTATTCCACATAGCAATCCAGAGGTAATTCGCGATCTGTATTTCCCGGAATTAAAATTGTTGGGTATAATTAATCCTGTCTCTGGTAGATCGTTTTGCATCCCTCTCTCCTCACAGTAGTGAAAATACTTTCATTCCCCCAACGTCGACGACGACTCATATTTGACCCATGCCATGACGGGTTTTTGACGGAGAAAAAGCTAATTTGATATAGTTATAGGCTTTTCTCTTCGAGTTGAGATCACATTTTATTAAAACGATAAAAAAGAAAACGATGTTTAAAAAAAAAAAAAAGAACGATTGAAATTTCGAATATCGATGATGCTAAAAATATAATTTTATTTATAATTTAATTTTATTATCGATTTTAAAATAAATGGAAATTGAAATTTATACATATTACTTCATGTTTTTCATATTTTTGAAATAAAGATATACTGTACGTATTATATGGAATTGTAAAATTTTTCTTCAAATATAACATTCTATTCTTTTTTTAAGAATTTTTTTTAAGAATTTTAAAATATATTCTCCGAATTGTTAAAATGTATAAAATGCTGTAAAGAATTCATTAAAGAAAGATAATTACGAAGAGATAAAGGAGAAGCAATTTACTTTTGGCAATATATCAGAGAAATGTTTGAAACTTTCCTGTTTGAAAATTTCAATTAACAGAGTTTTCCGGTATGGATATAACGGATACCAGATATCGAATTCGGAATTATATAATTGTAGCGGGCAAAAGGGCGCCCATTTCAAAGTTATAGTCAGCGACCAGGTGTTACACGGCCGGTATTATTTTCCTGGTTGGGAATGGTAACAAATGACACCTGACTGAGTTCGTGATTAATCAGCAAGGGATTCATTTAACGTTCGACTTACCACACCTCGAATACTCGCGTCTCCAATGGGAACTTCTTCGAAGATTTTCAAGTTTCTATTTTGATAAAAATTCGACAATTTCTGAATTTCTAATACTATTTTCAGTATCACTTTGTGACTATTGTCAAAGAATAAGTAATTTAATATTATTTCCATAAATATTCATATAAATATTCATACAATAAACAGGAAATATCTCAAGGATCAAATCTCATTCGTGAACGAATAATGAATGAATTTGATCAAAAATCCCATAACTAATCTACACATTGAAAAACAGTTTGAGAAAATCATCAATAAACAATTCTATCACCTACAGAAACATATATTGATCAAATCAACAAGATTCCACAAGCATTCGTAATAAAAAAAAACAGACTTTCCAAAAGAAAAATTATCTGTCACCGTATAAAATAAAATATCTAAAATACGTGTACTTAAATTCAATAAATCGGAAGTGTTTTGACAATTTTGAAAAATAAATATTCAACCAATTTCGAATAGTCCAATTTTGCTGCAACAAACTGGAGGCCATCGGAATTAATACGATCGGGTTCAATACAAGGGTTCGAGGTCCGGTTTCCGGGGGTGTACGCGCGGATATACGCTTCCGTAAGCTTGTAAACGGATTTACGCTGATAACGCGGCCCAAGTAGACGGATAAGGCGCACTGTTGGCATTCGCCGGGCGTTCGGGATCGAAATTGCCAATAGAACGTGTCCAGGATACGGGAACTGAATTCGGGAAAAACCGAGGGAGGAAGTTAGACATTAGCGGCCAAAGATTCGAAAAGGAAAAGGGCGAAAGGGCGACAAGGACGTATGAAATATATCGTGGAAATTCGCCGTTATTTAATCGACTGCGGATTTAATCAAACGGAAGGTCCACTTGATTATAACGCCGATCATGTCGGAATCGGATGGATAAATGTGAGGGAGGGAGGAAATGGCGTAATTGTTTGATCTTGTGGATAAGGTTTTAGATCACGTATCAAGATGGAGTCTTTCTATTTTAGTGGAATCAAAAGAATGCCGTGGGATATTGGGAAATAATTTAATTTGCGAATTAAATTAATTTTGAAGAAATAATTCGTTAATCTTTTTTGGAATTGTGTGTATTTTTCATTGAGAATGCATCAATTCCTTGTGAAAAAAATAAGTGGAAAGAGAATACAATTCTTTCATTGGAGATTTTATTTTTCATGTACAAGTGAAATTCCTAATAATAATATTTTAGGAATTGTTGTGACAAAAATATGGTGAAATTATAACTGCAACAATCAATACTCTAATTCAAATAATCCATTATCCACAATGAAAATTTACTTTAATCTATAAGTATTTTCTTTAATTATTTACACTTATTTATTTACACTTACAAGTATCTTACAGTTAATCAAACACTTTTTTTTCAACTAACCCTTATTTACTCCCTACACCAATAATTAATACATTAGTTTGAGATAATACATTAATTGATCAATATTCTAATTCAAATAATCCATTATCCACAATGAAAATTTACTTTAATCTATAAGTATTTTAATTATTTATACTTACACAAGTATCTTACACTTAATCAAACACTTTTTTTTTAAGAACTAACCTTTCTTTACTCCCTATACCAATAATTAATACATTAATTTGAGTCGGTTCGCATTAAAATCCCGCGATAAAGATACCTGGTGGAGCGAAACAGGAGCGTCACTGGAGATTGTTCTCGAGCAAGCTTTGACTCGAAAAAAAAAAAA
>NW_006263566.1:326232-330336 GCF_000469605.1 Apis dorsata
ATCTCGATGAAAGGTCCTCCACGGTTAACCGGCGTTTAGCGAGCACGGGGTAAACACAGTAAGCGGTAAAAACGTAGCGGCCCGCGAAGGGGGAGAGAATTTCAAAAGGAAAGGTAAACCAAAGAGGTTCACAGAGGTTGGGCTCGATAGCGGTTCCACGTTGGTAATTACTGGTTCTCCGGTAACAAGTTACTACTTCTGAACGCCGCTGTAATTTCCCAGAAAAAGGACTTTTCACGGGTCAAACATCTGTCTTCCACTTTGCGACCGTCGCTTACCCCTGTGACGATCGTTCGTGGTCGAGTGTCGGGCACGAAAGGGGGAGGGAGTTAAATTTATCTTGGCCGTAGTTTGAATTTCCAATGTACCGTTTTCATAAAGAGACCGGTACCGTCGTCGCTTGTTGGAGAACTTTTGTTTTACAATGTGTGCTCAGGTATCAAAGTTCAAACGTGGACGTAACATTTGGGAAGGGGAAGCGTGCGGTCTCGATATTGAAAGTAAGTTTTGGCGTCGAGTTCTTTTCGAATGAAATTTTAATTATGCTTATTTCATTTTTTTAGTAGCATCAATTTTTCTTTAAGTTGTTTGATAATATTATTATAATTATGATGATACGTTGTAACATTTAGAATTAATCAATTATTTAATGAATAAATATAATGCAAATATTTTGTGCAGCTATATAACCCTTATATTTAAAATTCTTTTTATCTATATTGCCAAAAATTATTTATATTTTTCAAAATTACAGTATACATATATACATGATACAACAAATTTTTTCTTCGATGAGTTACAAACAATTAACAACATAACGGAATTATGTCTATCTAAGAATCCATTAGATTCAATTTTCAGAAAGATTTCATTTCATATCTTTACTTCATAACTTATTAAAAAATTCTTCAAAATGGAAAACACGGGAAAATAGACCGCAAATTACTAAAATACGAATCGCATTAATTTCAAAAGCTTTCAACGGTTTCTAAACCGCGTCATTCCTTTTATCGAGGAAAGAAAGTAACGCCCTATTCCGAAGCTAAAAGCCCAGTAGTCGAAACCAGTCCATCACGGGTTAGAATGGTGGTAGCTTAGCGGAATTCAGGTCCAATTCTATAGCGATCCCGATGGACCAGACAAAAGAGAATAACGATAGTACTGATAAATAGAGCGGGTACAGGCGGAAAGCTGGCTAGTCCCGGGAAGAAGCAGCGTAAAACAAGAAGCGCGTGCGGTTTGCGGCTGTCCAACCTGAACCGGAGGTAAAGTGAACAGCTCTTGGACCCACGTGAGAAACAGCACACGCTGGTGTCGGTTAAGACCGGTTTCCGTCGCAGATCTCGCGTCCACGGGACCTATTTTCCAGATATACATGATTGCATTTTGAAGTGTATCCAGAGTGATCGATTTTGGATAATCGAGAATCCCTTTTCGATTTGGTGTATAAAAAAATAACGATGTTCGTAGTTTAAAGGAATAAGAAAATATCGATTTGATTGTTACAGTAATTGATTTTTCGTGCAATTTTTTAAAAAATATTCATTGAATCAATTTAGAAATTTTTATTTTTGATGTTGTGTATATATATATTAATATATATATGAAAAAGATATATATATATTTTAGAAAGATTCACTTTATTTGAGTTGATTCTAAAAGATATGGAATAGTAGTTTGAAAGATACAATTTTTACATTGAATGAATATAAAAATTTTAGGGGATGCTATATTCTACATACAGATTAGTAGACAACAATAATCCAAAACTTTTATCTCACATCTTTAAGATTTTATGAAAGACATAATTTTTATTAAAACTGCATTTTATCTTCTTCTTTTCCGAAATTTTATTCAATTGAATTATCAATTAATTAATTTCATAACGATCAAATATATATTATGTTCAAAATCTAACATAAAAATTTCCACAAAATTATGCACTTCAAGTTCATTAAAATCTCGCTGACCATAAGCATCCCCTCAAAATATTAAATATCTCTTTCTTCTCACAATTACCATCTACATTAAAAAGATACGAGAAAATTCGTCGTTTAAAAAAAAAAGACTCAGGGTAAATCGGCACAAGTTTGTTCGCCGTTAAGCTACTAAGAGAAAGAGATTTCCGTACATGGTTATTATGTAAGTGTACACGTGCGCAATTGGCCGCGTGAAACACCGGCTACACGTATGTAAATGCGGTTTAAGCGCATATATATGGCCAGGTTTGCGGAGTTACTGCAAATTGCGCGTGTGAATACGCGGCCGTGTACATCCATTCTAAACGTAGGTACACGCGAGAACGCGTGTGAACCGCGCGTACACGCAAGGGACACGCGGGCACGCGATGTACCACCGTCTAAGGAAACCTCTTTTTAAGGAAACTGTTGTTATTAATGAGAGTAGGGGGAGATCGTGTCGTTTAAAAAATATGGGAGCATGAATATCGAAGGTGAGGATACCAAAGGAAAGGAACGTACCCAACGCTTTGGATGTGCGACCACTCGTTGCAGCAGAGGAGTGAAAAACATGGTAGAGGGAAATGAGTGTACTCTGGATGGTCTCTTCAGAGATTTTAATTTGTGCATGGTAAAAATAGAGGTGGAAACGCAGAATTTTTAGATGTAAGATGTTAATTTCTTTTTTTTTTTTTTCATTTTAGTTCTGAGATTTTCAACTCTTGAAGAATTTTAAGGATGATCTTTATATATTTATATAATATTTTATTAAAAGTGTAATTTTTTAAATTTGTATTTGATGAGATTATTTAATATTACACGTTTTTAATGCATTTTTATTAATGTATTTTTTTAGTATAGAATATTAGTATAGAATATGGCGTTTAAGCTATCAAAGGGATAATTTGATTTTGACATATGCTTTCGTTAAGGGCCTTTCAGATTTATCTTATATACATCTAAAGTATACATAAAATAGCAAATTTTAGAAAAGGAGATATTAAAATTCCAATACTTGAATCTTTATCTAAATTTTTAAAAGATTAAAAATAAAATGTTAATCGTTCATTTCTCCTTAGAAATATTTTAAGATAAATAACTAGTAACTAGTTTTGAAATGTATAGCTAACAATGAACTCTGACTTGCCATCTTCCTTTTTTTTAACTTCAATAATGAGATTTCTCCAAGCATTCAAATACAAATGAACCGGTTCAGTGATCAATCATGTAAGCTGATTCTTGACTCTGAATCAAAGACTCAACAAATAGCTATCTTCATTTTTCAAACACCATCCTATCTACTTCTGCAATCAGTTTGTTGAATATACAACGTGGAATGTATGAAACAATGACAAGTACAAGTTTCTCGAGTTACTCTATTCAATCTCTTCTATACAATACTTTGCAAAAATCTAAACATGTTGCTATTATTTTAATAAATAATTATTCAATTACTAGTAATCTTATATATTTCTCCAAATAATGAATTTTCAATTTGATATTTTGATGTGATATTCTTGTATGCATTCTTGTTGTAATTCAAACCAAATCCGTTTTCTGCATTGTAATGCTATTATGCTATACATATTATTTTTTATTATTTATAAGTATTATATAAAAAACAAAATCGAAATACAAATAATCTTAACATTACCATTAATACTCTTTTCCTTTTATTCTGTAAATCATTTTTTTCCTATTGACAAAAATTTATAACATAATTCTATTGAGATAAAAATCATAATTATAAAAATATTATGCAAGATTAATCAAATAACAAATTCATATGATTCTTTTCTATTGCTCTTCGTCGAATCAAATCCTCTAAAATATACACCTCATTTATCATTTCTATCATTTCTATCTTAATTCACAAAATCACACACACATATACACACTTCCTTCCACTTTTGAGCAACGTTGTACGAACGTTTAAGGGAGGTTTGCATATCCGAGTTTTGAAAAGCAGCTTCTCCTTACGAGCGATAGTTAGAAAAAAATTTCACGAGCCGAGGCGAGTAACGTTTATGCGGAGTGGTTGCTCGCTTAGCTGGAAACGAAACGTTGAGAGCGTGTGAATCGTGGGAAAAAAGGCGATC
Organism: Apis dorsata; assembly: GCF_000469605.1. Classification (NCBI taxonomy): domain Eukaryota; kingdom Metazoa; phylum Arthropoda; class Insecta; order Hymenoptera; family Apidae; genus Apis; species Apis dorsata. The sequence continues at coordinate 330,290 of NW_006263566.1, forward strand.
TCGCCTGAACCCTGAAAAGGCCGAAGAGGAGGGGGAGGGGGGGGGGG
>NW_006263566.1:330559-337184 GCF_000469605.1 Apis dorsata
GCTTGTAGTCATTTGTAACATTCGACATTGTATGCAAATGCGGTTTCTACCCAGTGAAACGCGCGGTCGTATTGATTTGTCTTGCGCTGGATTAGGTGATGCTGGTGGCTTTGGTATTGCGAGAACGATGCTGATTGTACAATGACGGGTATCCACGGGTGATAATTTTGGTCCAATGATCATCTAACAGCTATGTCGGAATCGTAACGTAAGTGCTTTGTTAGTTGAACTACTGAAATAGAGAATTGATCGACTCCATTTTCTCTTTTTCCGTGTTAAATTAGATAATTTAGATTTCAAATGATTATAGGTTAGCCCGGTTGATTAATTAGATTTCTGTGTGGATCAAAATTCGAAAATTCATTGCATTTGTCAATTTGGCCTGTCTCTGTTATTTTTATTCGTATCTACATATGATATCAAAACTTTTAATATTGAAATATACATTAGAGTAGAATAATTTAATTTGATATTGAATAATTTATTTTGAGAATTACGTTTAAATAAATATCGAAACTGATACATTCATCGAAAGATTACGATTATACTATACAGATTTGCGGTTCGACAAAGCTGTGATAGTGATGATCACGTTACAGTATTGATGTTGTAATACTTGTAATCTTATAGCTTTAGTGATCCAATAACGGTATCGATTCTATTGTCTCTTGTAATTACTGATTCTGTGTAACAGGAATCTTATTGTTAGAAGAACATAATATCATATTTTCACAAGTATCGGTAATCATCATGTGTCAGTTAAACAAAATGATCACGATACTTTTAACAAATATATTTATAACATAAAGTAATAAAATTTCTTCCTTTATTCAATAATCTGCAATATTAACTCTTATATGATTAATTCTCCATCTATTTCTACAAACACAAATCCATGTAAAAATATTTAAAAAAAAGAAAAAGAAAAATTAAAAGGAAGTGATTTTTATCAAAAACATAAGAAATACTGTCAGTTGCCTACTAAATAAATTTCGCAAAAATTTTAACAAAAATCTATCGATTCATTTTTACACATTCAATCTGACTCCATTACTCAGAATATTCAAAACTCATTCCGAAAGTGTCTTTGCAATTCACCAGACACGCAGGAATCTCCTTTCCTCGAGCGTTTCTTTTCTACCGCCTCAAATCTGATACGAATGAATATTCACTGTCGATGCCTAGCTACGTGCCCTATCTCAATCGCGTAATCGTGGTAAGCGCAAACAACGGTGTCAAAAGGGTGTCCTTTGAGCACGCTCGACGACACGAAGAATGCGCGAACAGATGCTCGTCACGATGCCGCAACTCGTAATTAACCAAAAGCCAGATCGAATGTTCAATTGAAACACGTTCGCCGATCCATCAATCCCGTTCCTCCTTCTGATCCGAATCGATTATTTAATTGCGAATCCGGTTAATTAGATTTAAGATGATTGCCTAAACTTCACTATGGAAATAATTATATGAAATAATAGTTCGCATAAAAGTTGAAATTTCTAATCTCACTAACTCGTAGAAATTCGAGAATAGCGAATAATTTATTTCGATTTTAAGAAAAAAAAAAACGATCCATACATTTATGTATCCATAATTGTCATTGCATAACAAGAATGAAGAAAATTTGTTAATACTGATGAAAAAATCCTAGAAAAATAAACCGTGCAACGAATCAAGCAACAATTATAAGAAGATATAAAAAATCTGGCACACTACGCAACGCCATATTCATCACAATTTCCTTTCAACGATTCTCTATTACAATCCAAATCTAACAACATTCTCAAATCGAATCGTGAAAAAATTCACCAACTCCTCAACAAACAATCCATACACCAATGACCAACAATTATCAGAACGTTCGCCAGTTGGAAGACGTTTAATTTCCTGCTATCAATTGCAAATTAAAACGCGTCCTCGCGAGCTGTTGTTCTCGTGAAACAAGAAGAAGAACTTCAACAACCTTCCAACCTCCCTTTCCACCCCTTCCGCCCCTCAACCCTTCTCCCCTTTTCCGCCGCTTCTTTCACTGTCTTCTCCCGCAATTACAGCGAAGGCGGCGGTGCTTAAAAGTCGATTACTTTTCGAGGGGACAAAGGAGGGAGGGAAGAATTCGTGTAAACGTGGGCGAAGGATGGAAAGCGGCGGGCAACAGCGCAGGGACGGCGAGGAGGCCTCGAGACTTCCTACGGAGTAGTGGATTCTGTTCCCGACGTACAAGATGTAATCTCAAAAGAGACGAGGAAGCGAAGCAGACGAGTGAAGGGAGGAGATTATGCCCGATCCCTTCCAGCAATCTTGTTAGCGCTAACCCGATGCTCGGCCAAAGGAAAAGACAACGGAGCAGGGATTACTATGTTGTCCTAGCGGGCATCGGTGTAAGACGCTTGTGCTTGCCTATTGCGATACCGTAACGAGACTACGTGTTTACGCGCCCTGAGACATTGATCAATCCTTAACCGCGTCATTATTTCGCCCCATTCTTTCCTTCCCTTCTTCGTTATTCTACTGCCACTGGTTCGAAGATAGGGGTTGCATGTGATCGAATTGGTTCAATGCGGGTTCTTTGTAGGATGGTGGAGGATGGTGGAGGATACGCTTCGCAGGAATTATTCCACGGGTTGAGGACTTTTTTTTATCCTTATTTTTGAATTTGAACGTAACTTGCACGAAGATCTTGCACAGTATTAAATTCACTCTTATTAACTTAAATATGGAAGAAAGGAAGTTCGAATTTCAGTTCAATTTTTAACTTTTTATATATTTTGTATTGCATAGTATAAATATAAAATCTGTTTATATCTATTTTATGTTTATATAAATCAGTAGTACATTAGTAAAAAAAAATCAGATTACAATATTTTCCAAATCAACCTTGAAAAACAATGAAATCAAACGAAATTATTTAAAATACAACTTTATAAATCACGGAACGTATTACCATCGATATATAGAAGAATTTTTCAATAATTTAACCTCTCATCATTACAAAAATAAGCGAAAAAAAAAAAGAAAGAATCTAAAATCCAACCACGACATGAAAAGAAACGCACTTCGTATCATATCGAATAAAAATACAACGCGTGGAATCTAATTAAAGGAAGCACGCGACGGAATAAAAGCTAAGGAACACGGAGCAGGGGCGATTTACAATGTCGGGCCTTTGGGTCCGGCGGTTGTAGCCATTTTATCTTGGCCAACGGAGGACACGATCCACGGCCATGATTTACAACCCTCGATTTTCTGGTTATCTTGTTGCGACGCGTAATACGGGTAACGAGACATCGTGTTACTCGACCTGGGACATCGGTCAATTCGCGTGTATCCGCTAATAATCTGTCGTTCGTCTCGGCGATACCATCAATATCGTTACTGTGTAGACAGAGGAGGGGAGAGGAGGGAGGAAAAGTTTAATTGACGTGTCGAGGGAAAATATTAAATTTGTTTCGCGAAGGGAGATCGATCAATTTTTATGGATGAATGGCGGATTTTGTCCGAAAATCGTGTAAAATTTAATATTTTATGTTACAATGGATCACGATTCGTTTTTTCTTTCCTTTTGTCTTTTAATGAATGCAACGTTAATGAATTTTTTTGCAATGATTTTTTAAATTTGACGAGTATATGCGGAGTATATGAGTTATAATACGGAGAAGGAGAAATTTTTTTTGCTTTCTTTCTTCATTTTCAATATTCAAATGTTGTTAAATATAATTTTGAAATAATATGAGATATACGGAGTATATGAGTTATAATACGGAGAAAGAGAAATTTTTTTTTCTTTTTTTCTTCATTTTTAATATTCAAATGTTGTTAAATATAATTTTGAATGGTATGAGATAGAATAAAATTTTTAATTACTTTATTTTTAATTAATTTAAAAATAATTAATTTAAAATTAATAATATTAATTTTAATTAATAAATTTTTAATTAATTTAAATGAAATGTTCAGAATTTAATGATTTATCAGCCTATTACAAAAGAAATTCCATGTGAAAGGATGCTGAAATTTTGGGGATTGATTTTTTGTCGACAAAGAATTGTTCCATACATAAACTAATACATTATATCTATTCTTTTATATTATAACTAAATTAAATATTCAAATTGCAAATTCAATAACGCAAATTGCGTTTTCATTATAATTATTAAATAATATCATGACGAGTATTTTCATTTAGATATTTTTATATTATGTACATTCTTTTTGAATATTTAATTTTATTATATTATAATATTGTTATAAATAAATACTATATACATTTGATGAAATAACTATGAAAATATAGAAACCATAACTTTAAGAAATTAAATATAAATAATCTGAATAAAAAATTGTAAAAGACAAAGATTGAAATTTTTCTTAAAAAAAAGAGAGAGAGAAATTTAAAAAGAATCATTCGTGGATTGTTATTAAAAGTTTCCAATTCTTCCAGAATATAGATAGTAATTTATTTTCGCGAAAGAACTCAGTGACGTTTAATTTCCGTGGAATACTCGATCATTGCTCAAGTATGAAACGAAAGGAGGAAGTGCACACAATTTGACGTCTTTATCGAGTCGTGACTGGAACAACCTAACACGGCTTGAAATTGAGAGAGGCGAGGCCTTCTTCTTCGTGAAACTGGAGACGGAGACGTAGGTTGAATTTGCGAAGAGCCAGATCGATGACAGTGTCAACACTTAATCGCATGGCTGCTAAGTAAGTTGAGGGATGGTTGAGTGCTTTGACAGCGCAAGGAAAACGTAAGGTGATAGCCGGTCGTAATAACACTTTTGAATATCAGTTTTTTTAGAGGGCACATCCTCTAATCGTGAAACTATATCTCCCTAATCTAAGCCGCTACAAAAAGCGTGCTTAAATTTTTTCTTTATTTTTTTTTTTATTTCTTTATAATTTTACAAAAAGAAAGAGATAAAAAGAAATAATGATAGAGAAGAAATAAAGATAAAGAATTAGAATAGAATTTTTTCATTCGATGAAATATTTGAATGATTTGAAAACTTAAAAAAAAAAGAAAATAAGAAAAGAGAATTGCTTTTCGAAAAAAAAATTTAAATATATATTTTTCTAATTATTCTAATTAATGAAAATCTAGTAAAGAGAATAATGTAAAATCTTTTAATTATCTTTTTAAAATTTAATTCAATGATCTATTGTCGATTAATAATTGTTATACACGAAACATAATTAATAAATTGGTATCATTGATAATAAAATCAATCTGATATTTAATATAGTAACTTGAAAAGTCACTCTGTGAAGAAAGTTTGTCACGAGATTCATCAATTTCTTGGTCGATGTTATTATGTCAATTGGGAATGATCACGCGGTATGCAAATGGAATTAGTTGGGCAAAAGTTTGCACAAATTTCACGTCGTTACTACGGCAACCGCGAAACCGAATTAACGCCATTGTGAACCTCTAGCTTCAACATTACATCACCAAGAGTTTGCGCAAATTTCACATCGTTACCAGGACGACCGTGAAACTGAATTAACATGCTCTTACGCACGCTTGCTCTCAACACTGCTTGATGTCATTTTACAAATTTCATTTGCATCTTTTTACAATAATTAAGAAGTAAACTTCGTAACCAACTTGGAATTTTCATACTAAAGATATCACATCTAATTTGAAAGAAATTTTCAATGTGCTTTTCTCTCAATTAATTGTCATTGTGCAAATTTATTACACATTTCTCCATTTCTATGTTTCATCTATATTTTTAATAAAATTATACAAAATATTGGAGAATATTTAATATTGAAGAATAATAAAAATTATTGTTTCTGATAATTATTAAATATCGCAGAGAATATTATCAATCCTCTAACTTCGAAGGCAATGAATTTGCAAAGAATAATGATCAAAATTTGTACAAAACATTTATTTCTAATAAATCACGATTTTCTAACAAAAACGAAACAATAAAAATTTTTAGAGCGTTCAATTAAGGGCGTGTCTGAGGAAATTTCCCCTCCGTCTCTTAATGGAGCTTCGATATTCGGGTGCAGCCGGTATCACGGCTGACCGAGTGGCCGATAAATCTTTTAATAATACGAAAATTAGAAGGGCATGAATGTATAACTGCGGAATTTTCGTCGACGAGCCTATCTCTCTCTCTCTCTCTCTCTCCCTCTTCCCTCTCCATCCTCCAGCTTTTTCTCCCCTATCTCTTTTCCTCTTTGTCGAAGTTGCACTGCCTGCAGGCTATGCTCGGGCGACGCCGTAACACATCGATTTTCCATTCTGGCAAAATGTCCGCGGACGGTAATTTTCTTAAGATGACTCGCCGTAGCTCCGCCGTTCCCTCCCTTTCGTTTCGAGGAGGGTGATATTGTGCTGAATCTCGACCTACCATCGATTCCAGCCTCCAAACATTATAGATTCCATTCTCCTCGTTTCGAATCGACAGATAACCGACGACGACCTCCGCGAATCTAACGACTGGCTGATGCCACCTCTTTATGGGCCGAGATAGGGGAAATTATACGATACGCATATATGTCTGATTCGAATCTGATTTAACCCCTCGTTTCATTCACGACTGTGTACATTGGTATAAATTTTAAGGAAATGGCTCGAGTCTGGATTCGTTTCTTTTTTTTTTTTTTTTTT
>NW_006263566.1:337396-342871 GCF_000469605.1 Apis dorsata
TTTTGAATATTTCTGATGAGATTGAACAACAAGGATAATCAGTTTAAGAATCAGTAGTAGTTTTTTGTTGAGATTGAATTCGATATTTATTAAAATATTATTTACAAGTAATTAATTAAATTCTGTAATTTCACGTATAAAAAATATAATATGTTTTTATAGAACATCAGAAATGATAGAAGAAAAAAAATTGATTAAAAAAAAAACGAATTTCTATGAGATAAAAAATTGGAATTTTATTCTCTCTCTACTTGAAAAAAAATTATATATTTATGTTACGAGGACGAATGTGTAATCATTTAATAACTAAAATATAATTATGCATCAAGGATGAAAAGATTAATTGTAATTATGTCAGAATCGAGAAGAAAATTATTTTGCACGGGGCTACTTTTCCTCACGAACGAAGAAAGCCAACGAACATATTACACGAGAGCGGATTCGACGAGATCTGACATCCAATTTTCGTCAGAATTGATATTCAAGGCACTGCCGACGCACAGGTAATTATCTAGGCTTCCTTTGTGCATAAATTCTGTCGGTCAAGCCGCTTTGCTCGGCCAGAATCAAATGTATCCCATAGAGAATTCAATTTGCCACATCAATCTGGAGTTAAGCTTAAAGTGCTCATTATCGTCTTTCGAAATGGGGTACCATCGAGCACATATAATTATAATAACAATGTGGCCGGTTAATAGCTATTGGACATGTAAATTCGCTTTGTCCCTTCCATGAGAGAAATTCTCGTTACCACGATAAAACGACCGTCATTATTAATTTTGCCATTTCCGCTTTAGAGGCTGTTTAATTTATTTCTTTATACATTTTTTTTTCGATCTAAAGAAATCATTGGTTATATTTTTTTATAGAAGATGGGAACATGTAACTCTGATCATTAAGTAATAATTTCGATGAAAATTCGAATACTTATTTCAAATAGTTGAATAGATTATTTCAAATAGTAAATTATGGTAAAATATTTGGTATTTTTTTAAATTCGTTGAAATAAAATTTGTATAGGTTCGAGAGAAATTTTCGCAATGAATTTTTCTAAATTTTGAAATTCTCTTTGTGAAATATATTTCAAATATTTGATCATCATAGAAAAGAAAGTGTAATTATTATTTTTAAAAAATTCTTTATTTATAATAATTGATTACTCAGAATGAATTGCCCAACTAAAGTAAAGTTTAGGAGACATAAATATAGATTGAATATTTTAATATGAAAATGAATCTCCAAGATTGTTTGAACTTTCTAGAATGAAAAAGGACTTTTCTTGTCGCTTCCCATATTCCTTTCTCTCCGTGTTTATAATTAATTTTTGTAATGGAATTATAAATTCGAAATGAAGTCATTATATCATCATTACAAGAGTAGAAAGAAAAATACGGATAAAAAAATTTATCAGGATCATTATAACCTTTATTTACACTCACACGTCTGATCATTTTTCTAAGAAAAGACTATAAATAAAAAAAAACTTTGAAACAGCATGTAAATGCAAACACAAATTGCCTTAAAATAAAATTATATTAATTTATTCGAAAATCCACAGTGGTTAAGCGCGATCGAAACGATGGAACGGTTTTCATCATTCGTGGAAACAAGAGAGAGTGGATACTACGAACAAGAGTCCTTTGCCATTCACAACGAAGCGAAATTAGAACCTGTGATCGAGAGGAATACTCCCCCAATAAACCAGCCATCGGTATCGAGCGTTCCACTTTACTTAAACATACGATCGTGCAACGTGCTCTGGCCCCTGCGGTCCTCATACTGTCGTAAACAAATTACACGAACGACCAAGAGAGAGAAAGAGAAAGAGAGAGAGAGAGAGAGCCGTTCGATCGATGGATCCTCGTTAAAATATTATTCGTTGTGCCCGGTTCTCTTGTTACGAAACGCGGGGAATCGAGCTTGTTACCCGTAGCAGGGGAAATAATTTCGTTTCGCGTAATTGCTGAATATTAAACGAGTCGACGCGCGACTATTAAAGGGACGAAAAATGAGAAATTTCCGGGAAAACGGTGTTTCTACGCGAAAAAATGCAATTATCGCGTCGCCTCTTTCTATTTTTCATCGTCGTCGAGAGGAAAGAAAGAAAGTCCCTTTCTTTCTTCTTCCCTCTCTCTCTCTTTCGATCGAAGCAATGGACGCGCTCGTGAAAACGCGATAACGCCGTGAAAATTCGGACTGCGATTAAATACACGAATTGCCGCGAATAATGCGATTCCTCGAACAAAAGAAGTCTCGGTAATTAAATCGGATCCGGTGAAAAAGTAGTAAACGTCTTCGCCCGACCAAGTTTCGACGACAGAAATTTTGCTGCTTCGCGATTAAGAATACTCGTTCGTTTCCTTTCGTATCCGTTTAATTAGAAAATCGCGAAAAATTGACGGCAGTCGAACAAGTAAGTATTATGAAAGAGAAATTTTCTCCAGGAAAAAATATAGCATAAGTAATTTCTTTAAAACTTTCTGGAAAAAATCTTGAGACTCACTTTTCCAACAAAGAATAGCATCGTGTATATATTCAGAATTATATGATCTCAAAACGTGACTAATAATAATATTTATCATGATTAAATATATAAAAATTATCAACATATAAAATTCAATTTTTACATATCGATAATCTAAAAAAAAAAAAATCTTAATATCATCTATCAATTAAATATAAAATCAATCAAAGAAATTTATGAATACCTTAAGCCAAACAGATAAATAAATTAGGATATGAAGAGGCAAGGAAGATCAATAGACATCATCATCACACAGGGAGTATGAGTATTATTGATCGAGGAATGAATGAAGTTAGTCTGGTTGGCGGAATATCGTTCGAGAGTCACGTCTTCGAGATATCAGAAATATCGGCAAGCAGCGTAAACGACAGTTTAATCATCCGTATCCCGTCCACTGAAATATCTGTGATCGGCGCGGAATGGTAGGGTTTTTGCGAGGTTGAGCGGGCAACACGCCACGCGGAAACTCATGCATCAACCGGCTCGACTCATGATTTCCCCATTAGAATGCCGTTCGTCGTGTCAACGTGCGTCGAGATAGATATTTCATGGTGAACGAGCAGATGCCTCACGGACATTGAGGAGGGAAAATGGAGGGGCGAGGAGTTTGGAGAAAACGTCTCTCTCCAATGGAAACTGTCTTTCCTCGCTCCACTCCATTATTATCTTTCATAAATATTATATTTGACCGTTTGATGGAATCGGATAGAGAGAGAAAGAGATTTATATCTTTATATAAGAGTAAATAATAGACGTGTATATAGTAGATATAAAAGTAAATAGAATAGTATCTCGTTGCATTGTTTATCCTACGCCCCTTAAGTTATCTGGGATCGTGTTATAAGATTTGTATAATATAAGATAAATATAGTTTATCTTATTTTTGATTCGAGTATCCGGTCGCAAAGTTTTTGAAATCTGATCAAAATCATGCTATAAGATGAAATAGAGTGGATGGCTCGTCATATTGTTTATATTGTGTCGCCAAGTTATCTGTGATCGTGTTATATATCATTCATCTTTAAATCGTCTTTAAATCGTTGAATTAATCGTTGCAAAATTTTCGAAATTGAATCAAAAGATTTATACTGTGCTATAAGATAAATAAAAAAAGTTATTTAGGATGAGATCAAAAGATTTGTATCGTGCTATGAAATAATGAAATAGAATATGATTGTTGATCTTTGAAATTTCATTCAGATTTGCTCTCAACTTTTTGATTTTTATCCACGATTGAAATAAAATATTTTTCTTTAAAATACTTTTAAAATAAGTATTAAAAAATATATGTTGAGTTTGAATTTTAAATTGTAATAAAAATCTATCGAACGTATAAATTCAATTTTGAAAAGAAAAATTGCATCTACTCGGAGAAAACTGTTCTCTAAAGCAATAATGAAAGAGTCCTATCGATGAGACAATATATGGATAAAGGTTTGGTCAGCCGTTTTAGAAATATCATATATTTCATGCAATGCTCCATATATCGTGTTATATTACAACCATACGAGGTCCTGGTGTACGGCTGCACATGGCGTTATTACCGTGTAAACTTCTAGAAAAGATTGCTCTTCGCAAAACATTTTTGTTACGAAATATAAAACAGAACGAGCGACCGTGTGGAAATTTACTTCCTCGCGTGGTTTAGTGTGCGCGAGTGCATTGCTGTAATAAAGAAAAGCTAGAAGAATGAGCTATCTCTGTATCTTTCTGTATCTTCAACTGAATGCTATGCACGAGCATCAATTCCAAATAAGACGAATCTATCAATCTATTCACATTTAATTGTTCAATCATTCAATGTTTTATTATTAATACATTATAAGAGAATTCTTATGGAAAAAGTTCTTTTCAAAAATTATTTAATAAAAAAAGTTAATAATAAAACCCTTATAATAATAATTGATAAATTAAAAAAAGTGGATCAATATTCCAATAAAAAAAAATCACAGAGAAGATACATTCTACTATTCACAATGTAGTTTTAATATAACTTTAAATGTATAATGTTTATATGTATATGTATATTATATTCTGATATTTTTCATTAGAATTTTCAAGATAAACATACATTTTATTTAAAAAAAAATCTCTAGGATACAAAATAGCTCAACAATCTTACAAATCTTACTTACATTTTCAACATACAATTAAATTAAGAAAAAAAAAGAAATACGAGACAATACAAAATTTACTACATTCATCTCTTCTCAAATCATTTTACACTACGAACTAACGAATCGTTACTTCCCGATCCTGCTATATTTTCTCAAACGTAAAAAGAGAACCTTTCAAAATTTCCACGTTCACGGTCTAACGATTCACCCTATAACCCACTCTGTAAAAGTACAGACTTCAACTATATATCCTATACATATGTACATACGTTCTTTTCTCTCCTCGTGTATACATATATACCATACACACGTATACACATACACATATTTATTCCTGAAAAAAAAAGGAAGAAGTTTCCGCAAGTTTCCGGTGAACGAAACAACCGTTTTTCCCATCACATCGATCACTGGTCGAAATTTAATCGGCGACCACGAAGCGGTCGACATTCATTAAACAGCCGTGCGCACACTTGCTGCGCTAATAATGATCCCGAAGCCACGAAAAGCTGTGCACGAGGGCGCAAAGGGGTCTCCACGGTAACCACGGGCAGGCCGACCGGCACAAATTTAATATCTGCTAGTTCATAATGACACTCCTGGAAAATGAGCCCGTACGCGCATTCCCTCTCTTCGGGCTTTATTTGTGTTATGTACAGGGTGCGGTGGAAATCGCGCGGCGCCGTCCTCGAGGGGGAAGAGGAAGAGAGTCTCGAAAAGAGGAAGAGGGAGTGGAAACGAGGTTTCAAGGGTGTGGAATGGTAGTCCTTATTTTCTTGTACCATTACCTTCTCTCTCTCTCTCTCTCTCTCTCTCTCTCTCTCTCTCTCTCTCTCT
>NW_006263566.1:343179-346380 GCF_000469605.1 Apis dorsata
TTTTGCTTTTCCTTTTTGTCCAGGGTAGAGAGAACTTGAAATTGAAACTCGATCGAGTGGGTTCAATTGCGCGTGCAAGAGGCGAGTTTCTCGAGGGAGAACGGTGAAAATTGTATTATTGAGTAATAAGTTGGAGTAATTGATTATTGGTGTGACAGGAAAGTGGGGTGGATGACGTTTAACGCGTTCAGAGAGATCGTTGTATCGAATCGTGGATGTTAATAGGGTGTAAAGATAATCGTATTTTCATTTCGGTGTTTGCAGTGGAATATTCTCTATGGTAAATAATTTTAAAATATCAAATTAGTGACACGAATTTTATTTATTATTATTATCATATTTTTTACATTTTTATACTTCTTCCTATCTAAAAAATTTACTCTTATCAAAGTTCTAACATCTGTCTAATTTCATCGGATATTGACGAAACAAAAATTACCTTCCCTTATTATAAAAAAAAAAAACGTCGTAACCATCACATTACAACTAACACCACACATCACACAAGCCTATACTTAAAATCACTCCATCCTAAAATCATTCCGCAGAACTCATTAAATTTTCACCCGCTCCCGAGAACACCTTATATATATACACATACATATATCAACACCCCAATTACACGCCACCCAGCGCAAAAACGACTCCCCCTCCCCTACCCTCGATCAATTTACTAATTATTTCTCTCGTAATCGAGGGTTGACACGAAAACTCATTAATTCGGACTTACACACCATCCCGAAAATCCAGTGTCACGCACGTTCACCACGCACCTGTGGTGTGTATACACGAGCAGAATAGCTCGAAACGCGCGCGAATTCCTCGGCCAGGGGCGGCTTTATTAGGGGCTCGAGGGCCGGGGGGATGGTTTGTGATCACGCTCGAACGACGCTTAAAGGAAGGGCCGCGGGGACTTGTCGAAAAGAAATCGCTTGGATTTCGAGCAATTAAAAGCGGAGAGAAAACGCTTTAAAAGCGCGGGGTGAGCATCGACTCGCGCCTTTTCGCGCCGACGCCCTTCTTCTTGGTCGTTGGTAAACCAAACGACCGTTTTGATTTGTCCGCGAAATAACAAGCGAGAGGCGAACTCTGGAGCGCGATTTTCAAGCTGACGAGAGAGGGAACGAACAAGCCGCGCGGCGTAATCGCGAGAGGGGGGCGAGGTAAGGGTAAGTCGTTCGTTAGAATGACGTAATCCAAGACATCAAAGGGCATCACGCCGATTCGAACAAGGATTTTTTCACGTTTTTTTTTCGCCTGCGATCTGTGTTCTCTTTGTACAAAGTCGGTTTTAATTTCTACCCTCATTTTCGACGACCGTTCTGCTCGTGAATAGACATCGAAAGGGAGACATGAAGCTTCGAGGGTGATTTTAAAAACGATGGAATCTTGACGACATTTTTTTTTTTGTTTCCTTTTTAAAAGAGATTTATCTGATTTTTATGTTATAATTATTTTTCTAACTTTGTGAAATTTATAATTGAATATTTGATATTGAAGTTCGATATTTATTTTGATTTAATGATACGTTTTAAAATTAATTTTTATGGCAGATCATAATATAGTTTTAGGAAAAAAATGTTCGAATTGTTCATGAATTACACTTTTTTTTTCAACTAGTTTCAGTATAATTTAAAAGTTTTTCAAACCTAAAAATTCTTATCTGAACGATCCCCATTAATTCAGATACTATTGTGCTTCTACCAAGAATTTATGTTTTCCTGTCATCACAAACTACCCTCCTATAAGACCTTAAAACCAGCCATAAAATGCACTTCTCCCAACCACTAGTATGCTTGCAATTTTAAACTAAAAGCTTATACAGCCTTATAACAATTATCCTTAAAATATTACTAACAAACCTTATTCTTAAATCCTTCGTTCAATTCAAATTAAAACATCATTTAATCAATAATTTTTAGACATTAATAAACTTGAATAAACTTTTTTATAAAATAATATTGATTATTACTATTATTTTTTTTACTAAAAAAACTCGTAATATATCTAAAAATACATCAAATATAAAAATTAATTCCTTTCACTCTTAAAATCAATCCTTCAAAGAAATGTCCCACAAAAATGTATCAACACCTCGTGGATTCGTATTACAAACTTCTTTCAATTTGCAGAAGCTTGTAATCAATTTACGATCCTCCACGAACAAAGTTTCGAGAAACAGGAAAGTAGCGGGCATCTCGATCGATTGTCTCGAGGGGATGAAACTTGGGTCGAACCTGGCGAGTAGCGCGCGATTTCAGCGCAACCCGATCTGTCTGGATTGGGGATGATGGTGTGCAGACGGGATAACCCGACGTCCTCACGGGCAATCAGACGACGCGATTGTTGCGCGACTCGCAAAAGCCCCGGGAATCCGAAACGAGAGTGAAGTTCCACAGGCCGGCTTCAATTATTAAAACGCGTCGCGACACCGGATACGCGCCGACTGAACTTCGAAATGAGGGGTTCCATGGGTGGCAAAGGATTTATCCGTGACTATTAAATCGAGCCTCGAGTTCCACTCCGTTTCGAATCTATGGGTTAACTATTGTTTATCCGAAATGAGAATAAAATTGAAACAATGTTTTGGTGGAGAGGGGATGTGATTCTTGGAATATCGAATTTTTTTTAACGTTAATAATAAGTGATGATAAAATGTAAAGGATTTATCTGTTATTATTAAATCGAACCTCGAGTTCCATTTCGTTTCGAATCTATGAACTAACTATTGTTTATTCGAGATGGGAATAAAATTGAAACAATATTTTTGTAGGATGTGATTCTTGAAATATCGAATTATTTTTAACGTTAATGATAACGTGATGACGAGATGTATTTCTTTGTCGATATTTTTTATTTTAATTACTATTGGTGCTTTATTAAACGAATCATTAAAACGCGTTAATATTAGATAAAGATTCGATAAGCGAGCTCCTTTCATACGTCCACTCGAAAGACATTATTCTAACCCTTATTTAAATTTATGATCGCTAACATGGTCCCAAATTGGGAAACTTACTCTATGATCCCCGACCTCAGGGGTGTTTCAGTTTAAACACGTTTGAAGGGAGGTGGCGATTCACCAATAGAATTATACAACTATTATGCAACAAACTAGCGGTTAATCGAATTTTCTTTTGCTTAATAATAATAATAATAATAATAATAATAATAATAATAATAATAATAATAATAATAATA
>NW_006263566.1:346449-349454 GCF_000469605.1 Apis dorsata
GAAATATTTTTTCGAGAATCTTCAACAACCCATTACCAAAAAATCTTTTTTCGAATTTATCAACTTACAATCTTATATAAAAAAAAAATCTATATCTTATTTAAAAAAAAAAAGTGATCATTCCGCAAATTTTCAACAAATATGAAATATCCCATGTAAAGAATCCATCCTCGAAAATTCTCCTCTAATA
Organism: Apis dorsata; assembly: GCF_000469605.1. NCBI lineage: Eukaryota > Metazoa > Arthropoda > Insecta > Hymenoptera > Apidae > Apis > Apis dorsata. The sequence continues at coordinate 346,640 of NW_006263566.1, forward strand.
AACTGAGGCTCATCGATCGAAATATCCCAATGGCCGCTACGCAGATACGTGCAGTATACCACCAGTATACATCCACTCAAGCAAACCGGAAGGCAGATGATTCGTAGGCAAACCGGCGCAAGAATTCGCATAGCTGTATTCCGCGGGCAGAGGGGATGGTGGTAGTGTATCGAGGCGAGCGTGTCGTTCGATTCGATTAGCTTTGTCCGGGAACGGTATTCGCGGCGCGCATATTAGCAAAGGCACGCAGCCGAGGGTGGGCGGCAAGGGTGGGTTCGGCCAGGTATTCCTTTCGGCCGGCAACCCTAAGCGAGTTAATCAACGAGATGCATTCAGAGGGAGAGAGAGTGGCATCGCGCACGAAACGCGGCATACCGGCAAAAAGGAGCAAGCGGACCGTGCATCCAAGCACAATGGACGAAGGCCAGGATATTCAAGCAACGGGGTTAAACCTCATCCCCTTGGTCCAACGCGTTCGACCAGCGACCGATCGAATACCGTTTACCTAACGCGGCTCACGGTATTTCGACCAACGAAATTTCTAACGAACTTGAGAAAATTCGAAACGAAACAACGAACGATCACGATGTTGAAGAGGGATGAAGAAAGTATACGGAAGATGAATATCGAATATCGGATAACGATGAATCTACTCTCGGAGGAGAGTACGTTTTGTGACAAAATTATATATCATTTTGATCGTGTACGAATGATTAATTTAAGTTGTTAACTGGTGAGAGGTGAAAAGTTACGAGAAGTTCAATGTGCTAAATGAAAGTGATTAATTTAAGATATTTTGTATATATTATACCTTGATGTATTTTTTTTTTAAGAATATTTGAAATTAAATTTGTTCTTTCATCGTAAAATTAACTTTAAGTTGATTTAAAGTACATGAACAAGTTGAAACGAGAATGATGATTGTACTAATTCGATGCGAGTTAGTTTGGACTGATATAAATTAGAGTAAATTGATGTTAATTGAACCGAATCGAACTGATCCAGGCTACTCTTAACTGTATTAATTGTTCAATCGATAGTTCTTTGAACAATATTATCAATTTAAGGGGAATTCAAGTTATAAATATACGTATATATATTCACTTAAATCTAATTCATTCTAATTCTTCATTTTAATTCTATCTTTTCCCCGTAACGATTTATCTTTTAATCTATGATATATTTCTAAAATATCCCGATCAACAAAATTATTCGAATAATATATATATATATATAAATAATTAATAAAATATATTTTCTCAAAATATATTTTTATTTTATTCTACAACCATATACAAATATTTCATTCGGGGAAAAAAAATCATTTCGTACTTTGGAATTCGTCAAAATCCCTTTTCATCGCTCGCCCCAATATTCCGCGCAATGTAACACACCCTCGTAAAACCTCATGAAAAAAAAAAGAAACAAGAGAGAGAGAAAGAGAGAGAGAAAGAACAAAATTTAATGCATCAATCGGATAGAATGAAACCGTATTGGACATAACGATTTTCCAAAACGCTTGACAAAAGTGCTTTAATCCGAAGATACGGGGAAAATCGAGCTTCACCGATCCGAACCGGAAACTGTACCGGCCAGATGCGATCGCAATTGAACCATCGCCGATTCGTAGCGCGGGAAATCGGCTAAATCAAAGGGATCGTTCCCGCGGGCTCGTCATTCAGAATGGAACGTATCGCATACCGAACATTATCCCTGTGCTGAAAAAGCTTTGCTAGTAGCGCACGTATCCACCGATCTTTTCAGACCGTTTCGAGGCCGGATTCGGGAACGAGAAGCAACAAAAGTGGCGACGAGCCCATCCCTCTTCCCCTCCCCCCCGACCTTTCGCTTTCCAATTTCCCCATTAATTCCCCTTCGATCATTCCTGTCGCTCAAGCTTAAGCAGAAAACCTATTCTCTGTCGCGATATATTATTCATACGCGTACCCCGTGCTACGTTAATAATCCCGCCCTCTGACTACACGCTCGACTATGTATATGCGCGAATAACTCTCCCGGCTATAAATATCATCCGGCGGATTAAAACGACCGATTCGAAATGTTTCTCCCTCCCTCCCTCCCTCCCCCTCTCTCTCCCCCCTCTCTCTCTCTCGTTTTTCGACCCTTTGAAGAAAGGAAGGGAGAAAGAGGGAAAAGGAAAAAATGCGGATGGAATTCGATGGATGAGAGTGCGGTTAAAATAAACTGGACGGAGCAAGTGTCTTTTTCTTCTTCTGTGATAAATAATTAAATGTGGAATATTATAATGTCGATGTGTGCTAGAAAGATTAAATTTAAATTAATGAAAAACCACGGGGATTTGATGTAATTTATTAACATCTTAATTTGCTATAATTCATAATTTTATTATTTCGTTATAATTATTCGATATTAAATGATCGTATTCGTTAGTATGTAAAAATATTTCCACGGGAAGATGATGAGTTCTCAGTTTGATTCGAAATTGCTATTGATATGATTAAAAAAAATTCTATACTTTACTCATTTAGAATCATTTTCTGATCATTATAATTTTATTATATCCATTTCTGAGATTATTACACGGATATCACACGAGGCGTTATGTGCGAGTAAAAGGACTCATGCGTCAATAATGCAGTTTCGGCTAAGTACTGTCGGCTTTGTAGTATGTTTCGTAGTGAATTTACGCGGCGCGCAAATTTAATAGCAGCCATGCGTGCGCATCAATTACGATTACTCGATGCGACGTAATATAGGATTATCGATCGACTGCCACGCACTTACGCTGTTATATATATATATATATATATACATACATATATATACATATATA
>NW_006263566.1:349788-353057 GCF_000469605.1 Apis dorsata
TACATATATATACATATATACATACATATATATACATATATATGTATATATACATATATATCGGTGGGACGATAATAACGCCGGAACCCGTCGAATTGGGAGGATATTACTAACGATTTTAATTAATTCCACGATACACCGCCAAATCCCTTGCAAAACGATAGCCCTCGCCTTGCCCGGAGGCCAGCATAGTCACCCCTTCAACCGTTTCACCCCAGTGTTCTGTCTTTCAGTCTATGCGCTCCTCTCGCCTGTCTTCGAAACGCGTGAAACGACGGAGAAATGGAAATTGGACATCATTTTTTAATCAATTTTATATCTTATTAGAGATATATAAATTAATTCTGATTTATGTTGCAATTATTAAATTATTTTATATATTTTTTGAAATATGTAATTGTAATCTACATATTTATATTAAATGGATGAGAAAATTTTCAAAATATTTTGCACATAAAATTAAAAGATTTTAATTTATCATTTGAGAATAAAGAGAAAAAATAAATTTTTTTCGAATACAAGTTTCTTCTTTAGCTAGTGATTTACCGTTGTTTTTCATAAAAGTTGTAATTTCTATCGATATTAATTTTCTTCAGATGAGAATATGATAAAATTTCTATTTTAATATTCTTATAAATTTTCATTCAGAATTAAATATAAGAAGCCCATAGATTATTTTTCATTCTTTTTAGAAAAAACCAAAACAATGTATGCAAGTATTTATATTAAAAGAAAATTTTTTTTAAATGTAGTTTAATTAGATTCTGATAAAAAAATCCCGATTCATCTATCATCGCGGATTCATCAATAATCTACGTTTGTTCTATGTCAAAATCAATTAAAAACGATTCATCGCATCTCTGACACTATTTTTCGTCTTGAAAATTCTTCACACGAAAGATATCGTATCATTCTTCCACCATATATCTATCATATTCAACGGAACATTTTTCGAACGGAACATGCATGGGACCGACATTTGTCAAACTTTTAATAGATTGTAACATTATATTCATTAGATCATCCGAAAAATCGATTGCTTTTTGTTCATTTCTCAATATCAACAAAAAAAAAAAGAACGTAGAGATGAATACATTAAATATATAATTTAATAAATACGCAATAATTTTATGAATTTAATTCACAATATATTTACATAAATATACATATGAATTATTTTTATCTCTTACTTTGAGAAAAATTAAAACATTTGAAGCATAAAAATACAGGAAATTAATAAAAGATGTTAATTGAAAAAAAAAGAAAAACAATAATATAACTTAATTAAAAAATCTTTTTCTCCCAAATAAAAATTCAATGATAAAAAAACTCAACGAAAAACATTCCCATGTTGCGTATTTATCATCGTTAATTGAAAACTCCGCAATATTACCGAGATGTCGATTTCCCTATTTCTCAAATTTAAATCAAACGGCAATAATAATCACGACAGACAGCAATGCCGGTGTTCCGAGCGAAGGGATGATATTTGAATTGACCGGTCGGATATTAATTATAGCTCCATGAAAGCGAGTATCGCGGTGAAAGCGTTTGCTTTCCCAACAACGGATTCCGCACGCGTTTTAGTTTATTTCGCCGTGTAGTCGCCGTCCCAAATACACGCGCCGCGATTTCTCTGGGAAATCGGAATACGCAAAATTCCAAACCACCGCGAAACGACTTCGTGTTCCGATATCAAAGTTCCATTCGCATATCTGCTACTCGATTTCGAACAATAACTGTCCAGATCACTTCCAGTCTATCATTTTCACTTATCCAAAGCAACGAAAGTACATTTACAAATTTCGAAAATGAAAGAGAAATTTTATCGCGGTAAAAATTATTAAGGGTGGTTTTATCTTTGCGAAAGTTTCAAATTTTTTTGTATAATTTTTTTATATACATGTTTCGAATTCCTGTTATTCATTTTTTTCTTTTTATAGTAATATTTAACAAAATGGTATTATTGAAAATTTATATAAATTTTTCGAATATATCATGTCAATCCATGATTACGAAAACCGACCAATTATAATAGCATTATCACGCGTCACGATCATTAGGGAGTTTTCATCAAACATTACTGTCTTCGTTAATTAACGCTTGAACCATGGCTGGAAACAATAACAAGCGGAACAAAAACGAAAAGCGAAATCTATGGTAGACGGGTGAATATCTACGTGCAGACATATGCATCGACGATGACTCTTGAAACCACGAAACTCGGATGGTGAATGTGAACCGGTCATAAAACAGAGAACTCCAAAGGTAATTTTCATTCATAGAATATTTAATTTTATAGTCGAAACTGCGTCGCGAATTACCATGAACTCATCTTGTTTAATCAGTCTGAGATTACACAGCCTCATTTTCCAAGTACTGAAATACAATTCAAACGGTTCCCTGTATCCGGATTAAAAGGGATCATGGATTAAAAGGGAATTACATTGATATAACAAAATTCCGAACCTCAAGGATTATAATGTTACGCTACTTACTTCTTCTACTAGGGTATTCCAATTGAAATTTTATTAATCTGTTTTATCATTTTAATGGCCAGATTTTTCACAATTAACGATAATATAAATTAAATAATTTATTATGTTGGTTGGAAACTTGCGAATGAAATTTTGTAAAAATTGACATAAAAAAAAATAATAACATTCATTTGAGATTTTAATTTTGAATAAATCACCTTTTTTAAGTAAAATTTTTTAAGCAATTGCATATAATTAATTATCAATAGTTATTCTACACATATATGAAAAAGAATGAATTTTCTCGTTTCAATCCTTCTTCTTGAGAAAATTGAGAATATACCTTACATAGTATTGAGAAGTAATAATTTTTATAAAAAATTGATTTTTTCAATGAAAATAAATCTCACGTATATTATTCGCGTTTAAAAATTACGCGAACAATAAACGAATAAAATAAATCATTAGAATAAATTTAAAAAAAAATCTATCAAAGAAGAGCATATACTTTATACAACGTCGTTTCCAAGCATATTCCTTTCTTGCTACTTCTCTTTGAAAGAAAATAGAACCTCGAGGGACCAGGAATAAATTCACCAAGACCAAAGATACATTGTGTCGCGTAGGCGGCTGTGCGAAATTGGTTTTCACCAATTCCTTCTCAACATTTCTTTACGAGCAGTACACATACGCGCAACCTTATCTCCAAAATTTACCTCCTTGAACGCAAACTCTGAATCTTCTACAAATATTCTCACACCTAAAAAAAAAAAAAAAATAACGACATAAATT
>NW_006263566.1:353366-385397 GCF_000469605.1 Apis dorsata
ATGCTGGAAAAAAATCGAACAAAATCTGGACAAAAGTCATTTTCAGAAGCACTTTTCCTCTCTTCCAAAAACAAAACTGAAATCACTGGAATAAATTCAAACTCTGTTCGCGTAATAATAATCGGTGTGAAAGCAGCCGCACACCGTTCGTGCATAACGAAGAGTAGAGCCACTCAACCAGTCGTCAGACAAGATTCGCTAATTGGGATTAATTCGCGCTAATTAATTAAATCACGGAATGCTCGGGTGGAAGATGGCGGTGGGTGGTGCGCGTGTACACCGGTGATCGGGTGCACGTGTGTACGCGTGTTGTGCGCGCGTGTGGATGTGTGCACGCAACGAACCGAGGCCAGAACTTTGTGACACGCGTCGCTGATAAAATCGCCAATTTAATACGGCGAGAAACTGCCCGCGCGGAATTCAAAGTCTGATCGGATCGAGAATCGATCGGACGTTAAAAATTTACTGGCTGATAAAAGGCGTACGTTATCCATTGATAAGGACACCCATGAAAATGGGCGGAATTTAATACTTAGAACGCCGGGAATTTTATCGTACATGATCGAGGTTATTCTGAATTTTGAATCTTCTATTGATTTATTTAATAATTTTGATTTAATGATATTCGAGTTAATAATTAAGTTTTATCAGATGGAAAGTAGAAGAAGCTGAAGATTAAAAGGCTGTATTCGTTAATTAAAGATATCTATGAAAGAGTCTAACAATAGTTTTGAATCTGGACAGTCATTCAATTAACCTTTCTTCAATTTTATCAATCAACTAATAACTAAAGTGACATATTAAATTACTAAAGAAATGTAAGGAACGAAGGAGATATTTTTAAAATATCAAGATTTATTTGATTAAGCAATATAGATTGAATCAATTTTATCAAACGCCTCTCGGCGGAGCTTTGATCAATACTGTGTAAGAATTGGAAGATCGAAACTAATTTCCACGATACTTGTGAAACGTGAAATCAATTAAATTTCTCGTATCAATTTCTAATTTTGATATATAAAGTACGCAATTCTTGTGTAAAAAAATATTAACAGAAAATTGCTCTGAAGATTGATTAAAATAAAGAAATTATAAAATTTCAGGTAATCAGGTTAGTTTGAAATTGAAACGGCTAACGAATTTCTTTAGGGAAACAATAGGGGAGGAAAAAGAGCGAAAGACGAATAATCATTAAATGAAAAGAATCTCTGATGTTCGTGTTTTCAAAAAATTCATTTATAACGAACAAACTACAAGCTGGTCGAGCTGTCAGTCAAACCGAGAGTAATTCGATCGGTTTCGAATCAACATCAAACGCAGAAACTCTCTGCAGAACTTGATTTTTTAGCATAGAAAAACCAAATATCGCCTCTCTGCTTTCGTTCATATTAATTACTTTCATAAATGGTTCTGTGTGTTATCTACGGTAAATACAGTATCTATAAATACGGGAATAATTAAATTTCTCGATGGTAAATATTTAACTCGAAATATCAATAATTTCTGTATATATATATTATCCGATTCACTATCCAATTCCATTATTTAATCCGTACAATAAAAACTTCTTCTTAAATGATGTACATGAAATGAATGATATATTTATTTCTCAAATTAAATTTTAATACGTTTCCGATTACAATTATTAAAATTCTCCCACTTTTACAAAGTTTAAACTTATGTTTAATATAAAAAAATTAATTCCCTCTCTCAAATTAATTCCCTTAATCTTCCCTTAATATTATATTACACATATCCAATAAATGAATAGAAAACATTATTTTCGAATTTTTTTTGTACAAATTCATTTAAGTAACTGTAATTTTTCGCTAAAACGACATTATATTAAGAATAAATAATGAATCTGGAGAATTTTATTCTGAAATATATATTCGCAATTTCTAATTATGAAAATATTTTCGACTATTCTTTTTTTAACGGACGATTATATCGAAAATAAAAATTCATTCATTCACTCCTAATGTATTCGCGAAAAATATTTCTCGAGACCAAATTTTTCTTTGAAATGTGCTCGTATCCTAATTATAAAGAATATTTTTATCATCAACTTTCGCTAACAAACACTGTCATATTTGTAAAATAAAAATAAAAAAATTATTTTCATTCACTCCTATTGCTAGTGTAATGCTTCCTTGAAAAACAAAGAACAATTCTCTCTCTCTCTCTCTCTCTCTCTCTCTCTTTCTCTCTCTCTCTCTCTCTCTTAAAAGTTTTATTGTCAAACTGTATCCATATTCTACAGCTCGTAAAATTTATACACGCTCCAGAAAGTTGTGTTTAGAAGACGAGATAATTAAAAGCGAGCCCTATAGCCAGTTGGTACAGCCGAATAAAATGGAATAAAAAAAAAAGAAGGGGGTGAGAGGAGGGAAGAGAAAGCGAATTCGACGAAGCTCGGTGAAAATAACGACGGAAAACGACTCGCAGATGTTAACCGGTGCTCGAGGAGAGGGGGAATACGCTTTATTCGCAGATTGCACCAGTTAAAAACTGTCGCCAGAAATAACAGCAACACGCGGGGCGGGTTGTATTCGTTTCGTTCGGGCGGCGGGCCCGAGAGTTAAATTTGTAAGATGCCTCCACTTACTGCTCTTTTACTAACCTGTTGACTGGGGAATTTAAAAAAAGAAGAGGGGGCAAACCTCGTTACTAATTCTAATTTCTTCTTCCCGCTCCTTTTTTGCGACACTTGGTTACAATGTATCCAAGTGATTTTCGTTTCTTAACCCCGGAGGGCGAGGCCTAATGATTTTCGTCCGGATAAATTTGGATTCTTAGTAATATTCTTGCAATTTTTCTTAAGAGATTTTTTTATTTTGCCGTTTCTCGTTATTATTACGTATTTGTAGTTTCTTACGTGTTTAGTAAAAAAAGTTACTCATTATTTATTTAGATTCAATTACAGTAAACTCATACTCGAAAGTATTTCCCTCAATTCTACAATTCGACCAATAATTAGATGAATTTTTTTATCTCAAACTATAAAGTAAATTACGATGAATCAATCAATTACGGAATAATTTTAAAATAATCCTTAGTATAATTTCTTTATCCTTAAAAAAATTTCGATTCGTTTCATCAAAGTCAGATTTTGATTTCCATAGAAATCAAAAGATCGCAAAATTTAATTAACGGCTTTTTGTTCGCACAAAGTAATTTCTCATCAAAATCGAACTACCTACTTAAGAATTTCCGATCGGCCATTCTGAATACTAAAAAGCTCGCGTGTGTACCTATCGAACACGGATACACAGTTCAGAGAACAGGGTTTCGCCCGAATTAATAATCTAGAAACGTTTTATTAAGGATGTCGATAAGGAAATGCTGACGCCAGAGGCGCGCGCACTTTTCCAAACAGTTTTCCCGACGAGATAAACTTTCTAATTATGAAACTTGGACCAGGGGCTAAAGTGTATCAGCAGCAACGGATCAAAGTGATACTCAAGATCAGGCTCGGCAAAAACTTCTCTTAATATTGGCTGGAAACAAAACACGAAGTTAACTAAAAAAAAAAAGGGAGGGAAATTCTTAATTGTATCTTAACTTTTTGCTTTCTGAATCTATATTAACATTCCCTTGTCAATGCTTTTTTGATGCTTTCGCACGAAAAAGTTTGTTTCTTGTCAAAGACAATTTTTTTTATGAACGAAAATCACAAATATATTTCGTACTGCAACATCAACATATTATTGATCAATTTAAGAAAGAAATAAATATAAAGAGTATCTCTATTTTTTTTATATATGTACTACAACGTATTATTTTAATCCCATTGTTCATATATACAGGAAACATTTTACAAAAATTTTATTATTCATACTTCAATTCAAAATAAAGAATCGATTGAACATAAAAATTACGGAATGCAATGATTTACTAATTTTAATGATTCCTTGATATCCAAATTTTACGATTTTAAATATTATGTTATTAGAAATTTCTACGTTCTCTCCTTTTCTTTTAACACAATCAATCTCAAAATACAACTTTTACAATTGAACACTTTAAATTAAACCAATACAATATTTTCTCTCTCCTCTCGGTTTTTATTTAAAAGAAACACCCATATTCATCTATATTTTATTCTCCCTTGTAACAAAGAAAAATCGTAGCAAAGAACAAGACTCGGTTAAGTTCCTCTTAAAGGCGGTCGTAAAACATAACCCTGAACCAGTGTACGAAAAACCATGACCACAGCCAAGGAAACGGCCGGGAGCGCGATGACCGTCATAAAGAACCGCGAAAACGCGTTTTCCGGTTCGAGCATCCCCGATAGGGTGGCAGCACTGGCCGATGGAACTTACGTGGAAGAGAAAACCGTCTCAAAGACGATCTAAATTTAAGTTTCAGATTTATAACGCCCTCGCTCGCCGGCCATTGACTTTGCTCGGACTCACCCCGCGCTCCTGCTTCCCTTCACCCCCAGCCACCCCTGCGCGGCCTGGATACAACTCTAACTCACCATTTTTCCCTCCTTATTCCGTCTGCCCGAGACTGGGAATAAATCATGCGAAACGGAAAGTGAAAAATGACGTTTCGAGCGGTAAATCTTTCGGATCATTCGATTATTTTTATCGCGAGGGTAATTGGATGGAAGAGTGTTGGATTTTTGTTGCAAGAAAAAAAAATTGGAGGATATTATTAAAAGTTTAGAGATAAGTTAATTTGGATATCTTGGAAATTTTTTTTAATTTGATTTTGTTATTAATTTGTATTTCAAGTTTGGGGTGGTGAACATTAGATAATGAAATAGATAATGTATAGAAGTTGAATGGTGTGAAAAATTTGGTGCTACTATAAAGGTTAAAGTATATGAAAAAGATAGTTGAAAAGAGGAATATATATATTTCAGACTATGATTTTGATACAAATTAATGATATTTGATATAAATTATATCATAAAAATGATATATAATAAATATGAGATCTAAAGAAAATTACTTTTTTTTTAGTAAAGGCTATAAGAGAATAATTGAGATTTTGGATTTAATATAAATTGAATATTGTAAGCAGAATAACTAGAAAAAATATATCTGATAGAATTATTGCTATTAATATGATAAAATGATGGTTTGATGATAAATTGAGAAATTGATACATAGAAAAATTAGAAGGTATATGAAAATAGAATTTTTTCCAAATATGTATGAAAATATATAATAATAAGAAAATTTAATAGTTGAGAAACACTGATCTATTTATGGGAAGTGTAATAGTTATATGGAAGATACAATTTGCATCTCAACAAAGCATTTCTGTTGTGCATATCTGTTATTTCTGATCGTAAAATGTAACAGATGAGAAAATAAACGAAGGTTATGGAGATGTAGTTGACGTCAAAGTGGAAACGATCGTAAAACTTATGTACAGAATTCTTAAAATCGAATTTTTATGGATCATTCGGTGAACTAACGTAATTTTTTTTAAACAGACAACAATCATATTGTCTGTCTTGAAGAATAATATTGTAACTGCAACTCATTTTTGAGAAGATAAAAACAAATTTTATTTAATCATATTTGATAATTTTAATTTAAAATATATTATAAATTACGAAACTAAAAAATAATTATAAATTAAAGAAACTAAAAAATATGAAAATCAAACTTTAATCATTATTCATTACATTCATTATTAGCATATTTTTCTAATATTAAAATATGAACAAAAAGAATCACAAAACATATGGAAAAAATTCTATATAACAGAAGATTTCTAAAAAGAATATTTAAGCAAAATTTCTTCAGTTCCACGCTAAACATCTTATCGTTTTGCAACTTTAACAGTCCAATTGTAACAAAAGAAAAAAAGAAGAAAAAAAATCTTTAGAAAAAGAAGGAGAATCCCTAAGTAATTTTGGCGTTTTACAGAATGAAACACCGGAAAACTGAATGACCATCATCGAATCAACAGCCTCAACTCCGGTGTCCAGGAGTACGCACGAGCAAACAGCTGTGTCATCTCGTTGAAAGGGGAACAGCGGAAAGATTCGAAATATGTTGGCAAATGCCACATCCACGTATCCCTCATCGATTTGTACGGCGAAACGTTACACATCACTGTGTTCCACGACGAAACGTGGAAGGGAAAACAGAGAAAAATAGGAAACGCAGAAGCACGCGGCGTCGACATGTATAATTCAGGCAAGTTCCCCTCAAACTTTGTCATCATTCGCGTTTCCACATCGATCGTATCCAACGTAGACTCAGTATAAATATTTCCGTACAACAAGATGCGCTTCCGCTATGTCGATGATCGACGAGGTGGTAAATCGTGCATCGGAAAGTAGAAGGATTACTCGAGAATTTGCAACGTTTATCGCGCGTTCTATGGACTAAAGCTGCCTACATGTTGGAACATATTGCGATGCATGCAAAGACTCGAGCGATGGATTTAAGTCAATGGTTTGTTATTACGCTGAAACTGGTATAGCGTTGTTCCAATGTCGAGCAAGGTGATGACTTAAACCCATCGTTCGAAATATACATCGCAATGTTTCAATGTGTTTGTATAGAGACAAATGTACGTTTTTATTAGATTATTGGAAACGAATCGATGGATAGAATTTAAAAAGTACAATTAAGTTAGAAATGAGATTAAGATTTTAAGTTTAGAAATCACGATAAATGTTTGATTGTATTGGAAGGTGTTTAAGAATATTTGGAAATGAAAGAATTATTAATTGGGATATAGATAAGGAATCAGAAATTTTATGAATATTAAACAACGGAAGCATAGAAAAATCTCGAAAAAATATTTGAAATCTATAGATTCTTACAAATCTCATTGTGAATGAATATCAATAGATATATTTTTATCAAATGAAACAGTACATAAATAAAAATACATAAATAAAATCTCGCCAACTTTCTACCAGAGTTTTAATATAGATTGTGTAAGTTTAAAAAGAGACTTCCTTAAAGAAAGTGTACAAATATGTACAGAATTACGTGGAATCCTTTGAAAAGGAAAATTCAGTTCTGGTCATTATACATAATCATAAATTTCGTGACATCTTGAACAGTTCCTTTAAGTTTCATTCTTTTCTCATCCGTTTCTACCGAGTTTCTTTCGATTCTCTTTCCTTATACTTCTCAATAAGAAGAATCGTGAAAAAGAACCGGTGAAGAGGGTGAAATAAATTCGAGATATAAAATATTATTAACGAATAGTTTATCTATTAATCTAGATAAAACAATGCTAATGCTATTACTAATTTGAAGAATTATAGTTATTAACCGAAAATATCGATTTCTAATGTATTAAAAAAGAACTATGGACTCGAATTAGGCAAATTATCGTCTATGGATTATTGTAGTTCAGATGGAATGTTTCAAATTCAAGAGAAAACTTTTTAATTTTCTAATTAAATATTCTAATTTTGTATATTTCATATTTTCCAATCTCTAAATTTTCTGAATTTTCAGATTATCTGATTGTTAACTTTTAGATTTGAAAGAAGTCAATATTAAATCTGGCAATCAATTTTTCTTGATTTTATTAATTCATCTCACAACATTTCAGCAACATTTCAACAACATTTCTACAACTCTCATCACAAGTTCCTCTAAATTACTTCATTAAAAACTTAATCCTCTGATTCGTTGCTTCCTTTCTCTAAAATAGCAATCTTCATCAACCTTTATTCCTCTTATCCTCATAAACACATAGATAAAAGATTTCTTCAAACGTCTACAGATTTTTTTGCATTCATGGGTGTAGCCAAAAATAAATGAGACACTTACATCCTATATTCTTACCTCGTATCATTTTTTACGATCTTACAAATGTGAAGGTATTAAAATTTATAATGAAAATAAAGTGTAAAGTGCAATCTTGGTAATTCGAACCTCAAAAGAAAATCCAAAATCTTCGATTCATCAAAATTCAATTCAATTCACAAAGGAAGATTCGACGTATAAAGTTATAATAATTTTCATATCGATTTAATTACAATTCTAATTCAACTAATAATCAATTGAAGTTTAGAATTAGATAATAGATAGAATGATACGATCTAACTCTCAGTTTTATCTAATAACATAAATTGCTCGTGACATAATAAATAAACCTTACGATCCTTAAATAATCCTCCAAAGATATCTCACGAATTTATTATACACCTTGTATACAAGTCTCGTCTACTTACACCTTGCACCAAGTAAAATTGAACGCGAGCTAGCAAGATACGGCGAAGGAAGACGTAACGACGAGCGGAACCGCGCTTTTTGCGCTCGTAAATACCATGGAACGCGTCTGTAAAAGTCGTTGCTTCTCTGGGTGTAAGATAGTTACCGCCATATTTATTTCACCGGCGCGCGAAGATGAGTAATTTAAACGCGAATCGATAAACGTTTTGTACTCGGCCAAATAAATGTTTAACGATCGATAACTCTCGCTTGATCGATTTGCCATTTATTTATGAACACATTATCATCGGACGATAACCAGAGGTCTATTGCCAATAAAGTCACGACGATTATCTTGAATGGCCTCGACTTCGATCTTCACGCAAGCTTGCTCGAGGCATTGATAAATCGTTTCGCGGCCTAGAACGATCTAGACATTGGTTCAAAGTTTTCTAAGAGTGTGACTTCCTCTTAAAAATTGTATATTAAACTTCGGAAATAGGATATTGTGATTTATATGTTATATAGCCAATATGGAGGAAGGCAATATCTATTGAAAAATTTATTCGCAGAAAATCGATGTAAACTTTGATGGCTTTGACTATTAATATTTTAAAGAATAGTAATGAAGTTATTACTTTTCTCTCATTTCTATTCGATGTATTTTCTCTTAAGTAAATGTTAATTTTTTCTTTTTTTTTTTTAACAAAATTATTAATAAAATTATATCTTATTGCCGTTTATCAGCAAAGCAAGACGCGCAACATTAACAAGTATCTAAAAATACAAAACAAGTTCTACATTTTTTTTTTTGTAGTTACTAGCTTCATCCATAGTTGGCCAATATAGAAAGTTACGTTCTGCACCGAGTTTATAAGATTGATATTTTATTCATGACAAATGTGTATATAGTAGCCTAAAGGATTGCCCATATCGAGAGGGCAGTAAACTTTAATCAGGTTCACATAAAGTATATTTTAACTTTGATTCTAAGCTTGTCGGGGGAAACAGAGAAAAATGTTGTAACTTGACTCTAAAGATAAAGATTCTAGTAGTAAAATTATTTGATGTTTTAATATCTCGTCACATTATATAGTATTGAATGAAATAATATTTGATGAACATTTGAATATTTCGTATAATTAAAATACACTCTGTTCTATCCTCCTTTCATATTCTTGGCATTATTCCATCTCATTATTATTTTATGGAACTTTCTATTCTCTATTTTCTTTGTATTATTTTTATTCAACGTAAAATTTTTCTTATACGCGATACATATATATTATTTCTACATTTCATTGCAAATTGCGGAAATTCCCTAAATTAAAACCCCCGAGACTCCCTCTAATTTCCAACTTTCGCACAAAAAAATATCAAAAATACGCTAATATCCTCCTCCATAAATTCCAAATATTCCCCTTCCTTCCACGAAACTTTAAATTCCCTTCTCAGTTTCCCTACTTCCCAAATAAAAAAAAAAAAATGATGTAACACACTAATCTCTTTCAAACCTTAAATAATAAACTCTTCCCAAAATCCTATTACGTGCAACGTATATATATTTCTTCTTCCTCTATGTTAAAAAAAAAAATCTCATCCAATTTTCACGACGACTTTCACAAGGAGATAGGAAAGAAAGACAGGAAGAAGTACGAACTTGTGAGCTCAGGTCGGAATAAAAAATACGGGAGGATTAATCGTTACGAACAATTAAACTAAACGAGGGGAGGGGTGGGACAATGGCCGCGCGTGGACTGGTAATTAAAAGTGAGCCCATTAATTCGGCTTACGGGCCCTGGCCGCGTTTGAAATTGTTTGCAAACTAAAGTACACGTCGCCAAAGCTTTTAAATGCCCGTAATTACAGGTCGGGTGTCCAGTTGAAATTAGAATAGCGAAACGACAAACGGGTAATAAATATAAACGGTGAAATCGATTTCTATCTATTCGTCTTTCCCTGCTGTTCGCGCGCGGGGAAGAGAGAAGAAATTTTCATGGAAAAAAAACTGGTAAAATTGCGCGTCTCGCAACACACGGCTCGCGAGTGAATTGCATTCAAATTTTTATGAAGCTCCCACCGTTTAAAGCTCCCGTGTTTCGAGTGTTTCGAACGTTTCGGCAAGCAGAAAATTCACATTTTATTGCTGCTTTGCTGGGCTATTTTCGCGTGCCTCGTTAAATATGTCTCCTCACTCGTGTTAAACTCGCTCGAAGAAGGGACAAGATTTCTTATCATTGTCACGAATCGGCACGAGATCATGTAACGCATTTGAAAAATTTTTGAAATATACCGTGTATGAGAAATTTATCAACACAAATGTTAATCCATGGATTAACCGACGACTATTAAGAATTATTAAAATCATTACTGCAATTACAAATATAGTATTTAACGCTAGAATTAAATATTTATTTTATCATAGCGTGAATAGAAACCAAGTTAACGAAGCTCATATTTTAACTTCTCCTCGAATAAATGATTATTACATCATTGATATTTAATCCCTGTCTAATCCAACCAAAAAATTTTCCATGAAAAAAATTTTATATGTCACCTACTACGTTTTGTTTTGAAAGTTTTTTCTTACCCAAACTCGAGGAAAGTAGAAATAAGAAACTACATCGAAAAGCTTCCACTAAATTAAATTTCGCTCCACGAATCTCTTCCTTCACCATCCATCCCAGAAAACGAAGATCGTGGATTAACGTGAAAAGTTGGTGATGATACAACGGTAGAAAAAATTCTAGCACGCTGAATTCGCAATCGATTTCGCCAACTGCGGAGCCAATACTTGGAAAGAATCTCGTTTAATCCGGCAAACTAAACATCGAAAGTTGGTCCTTCCGTTCCGCGGGGGAATACTTATGCAGTTCGATCGATTTTTAAAGGAATAGTCGGGGAACTGAGAAGTTCCACGAGTCGATGGACCCCGTTGCCACTTGTTGAATGTTTATAAAGCGGAATGTAAGTCTAAAGTGGCCACCCAGATATTTTCCGGTACACGTGTCGCTTTGAAGAAAAGGGTACGATTGATGTATGCAAATCTTTATAGCTCCTTTCTAGCGCTTTTCCTGTGTAAGATATAAACTGCACGTTGGTGTAGAGATACTTTATATTACCATAAAGTGGATGAAAAAGATTTCGAAATGATAGTTGAAGAAGGGTTAAGATTAAGAAATAAACATATAAGATGAGATATTATTTATGTGAAGAAAGATGATATTTATATTATATTTATGATATTATATTTATTATATATGATATTATTTTGAATAATAAGTAACAGATTAAGTTTTAATAGTAAAGTTTTAATAGAATATTTTGCTACGAATCTGAAAACATTTTTATAATTTTGAAGTTCCTATGGATACATGAACATGTATAACCTAAAGACAAAATTTATTTATACGATAATTATAAAAATATTAATCTTTTATAATATCAAAAAAATTAAAAAAAAAATAAAGAAAGAAGAAAAATGTATAAATTTTTGTCAAAAATTATTCGATAATTATAGAAAAATAGAAAAATATAATTCATTAATTATAGAAAAATAAAACTAATAATTAAATTATGCGAATGATTCATTATTTGTATCGAACACAATTTTTATAAATCATTTCTCACTTCTAAATAAAATTATAAAAGTTTCTCATTAATATTAATGCGAAATATGAAATATTATGATATATAAAAAAATTAATTGTTAAATTATTTACAAATAATTCTAAATTCTCCATCATTTTCTCTCTCAATAATTTAGAAAAAATTGAAGAACCGAAACAAAAAAAACGAAGAAGAAAAAAAATAATAAGTACGTAAAAAAAAAAGAAATAAGAAATTTGCATGATATCTCACAATCTCATCTTCGATTTCGTATTTTTACATGAAACAAAACAAGAATTATCTAAAACAGAAGAAACGGACATTTCTAATCCGGATCACGCGTGTCCAGAATGAGATCGAACTTTGGAATGGGATTCGAAACGACGGCTAGACCGAAATGAACCCCGCGTCGACGTTTTTCCATTCGAATTTCGGCACAAGCTTTGCCTTTTCCATCCCTCTCCTCTCTTCCTCTGTTCCCATCCCCCATTTCTTTTTTTTTTCTACAGTGAAAAACGGTCATGCGGCTGGGAAATGCGAGAACTCGCATTTCGAGGCACGTATTGGTATTTATTTTCGAGGAGACGTAAATATTCTGCTCTTTTTTCTCTCCCCTCCCCCTTTAATTCTCTTTGGATTCGTTAGATATGCATGGTTTGCAATTCGATTTAGTCAAAAGTTTTGCATGGGACGGCAAAACTGTTGTAAAATAAAATCCTACATTTCTGTTTGCTCGTGTAAAAAAGATTCGAATTGATTTGATTTAAAATTTAGAATCCTAACGACTTTAGCTAATTCTTGTTTCTTTTTTTTATGAAAAAATAGAAAAATATATCGATGTCTTATTACAAGGCAATATTTATTGTTCATTATAATACGATTCTTATCACTGTTATCTGTAAGTAATTATCTGTAGGTACAGAAAAATTTTACATGTAGATATCGAATCAAGTTAGAAGATATGAATTTCATAACAGAAATTTGATGCAAGCTATTCTTTCTTATTAGAATCTCAAAAGAAAGAAAAAGAAGTAACGAAATTCTTAGAATAAAAAGACATTGATTATTTTCCTTATTTAATAAAAGAAAAATTAAATATAATATAATATAAAGAATAATTCATTCATTACCAGAGAATACAAATACAATAAATGTAACATTGGTATCCAATGTAGAACGGATCTAAAAAACAAAAGAATTCAAACTCATCATGATTCCCTCAATACAAATAGAACTTATATAAATATGTTTAGAATTCCTTTTCTTATTGTGTTCCTCATCACTTTTCAATGTAAACGATACGTTCATAATCATCATAGTACCATATGCTTTGAAATATTTTGTATTTATATTATAAAAAAAATATATCATTTCTATTTTGAAGCTTATCATATTTTCCCTCAATAAAATTTAACCATCAAAGTAAATTAAACGAATCTTTTATATTTTATAATAATATTCGAAAATTACAAAAATTAATTGAAAATTAATTTTCATTTGCTAATATTATTCCTATTTGTATTTATGAATAAGAAATTTATATTGAAATTTATGAAAAAATTGCTAATTTGATTAACAATATGGCTAATAATAATCAAAGCTCTATCGATTATTTCAATTATTTATCGATCTCAAAGATATGATATCATATCTCTAATGAATTGAATAATATAAAAATAATTCCTTTTAAAAGAAAATTATTTCATATTTCTTATTTTTCATTGTATATGTAATTAATATATATGCCAAAATAATATAAAAATTATTCGATCTATCACTTTAAACATATTATATTATATATATATATATGTTGAAAGTGATGACACTTCGAAAGCTTTTCAAAAAAATGAATGTCACTCACCTTTTAATGTAGCTGCGAAAAGTAGTACGACGAACAGAAAGCACAGTTTACCGCAGCTTTGGCGTCCCATCATGTCTTTAAAGAGGAGAACACACTTCAACACCACAGTCAATTACGAACACGCGAAACGCAAGTCGAGTATTCATTCGCAGTGCGCATTGTTCACTAATCGAAACTAGTTCTAATCGTATCGATATATTTCGATTCAAGAATGTCAATTATGACACATTCCCGCACATTTTCCTTCCCTCAAATTCACAAAACTAATGACGAAACTATTCCTCGAAATCGATCAGCGTTAATCTCGATTTGTTTTGTTTAAGTACATAATAACGCGGAATCTAAAATCTCATGCTTAATCGAAATATAAATTCGAAAATTTCTTTTGACTTCATGAATCTCAAATAGTCGGTTCACTTAACTAAATAATAAATTTCACGAGTGACATCTATCGATGAATTCGATCGATCATTTTAAAATCGACCAATAAATTTCTTGAACGCGCGAAACGTTCCGGTTCGCGTTTCAATGAAATTCTGGAGGAGAAATTTCGCGCCGAAATTTCATTAATGTCGTAGACTTACCCTTGTTTTTTTATACTTATTTTCTTATACTTCTACAAATTTCAAACCACGATTACTCGGATTTAACTGAATAAAAACAAAGGAACATACTTTTGTCACATGTGTCTTCACGTATAACGAAAAATTCCAAACCATTCGATTGTTACTTAAATCATTAGACAATGAATATTTTCAAGCTTGAATAACAAAATACATAATAATGTTCACGTATATCACATCCAATATGAGATATTTACTATTTTTAAACACTTATGACAGTACAGATTCACGAATATTATCAATGGAACGACACAAAACACCTTTACCCTTCAACGTATCGCACGACACTGGCTTCCCTGCTTGCCGGAATCATCACGCTTACTAGAGACCAGATGGCGCTGCTGTTGCAACGCGTTTGATAAACCAGAAAATGCCGGCATTTGGTTCCACGATCCGGTTGCAACAAGTTGCAGCGCGTGGCTTCTGAACTGCACGCTTCGGGAACGTGCATTCATTGAATGCACTCCGCACGTACGCGGACGGCATAACGAAACGCAATCGAGTGCGAACCATTTCTGTCGAACACAGTTGTAATAAAATTAAAACGACTTTTTTGCGATCTCTGCAATAAATGGGCTGGTGTTAGTAGATTTACTAATAAATTTACTTTTAATACTGGAATTTGTTATGAAAAAATTTTTCATTAATAATATCAAATAACTTTTTACAAATAAAGGATTTTATAAGAATAAAAATTTTTTTTTTTTTAATATTTTATATTGTTTAGAGCATTGTAGCAATATTGCGAAGCTGTTTAACCAAAATTTGACTACTTTTAAAAAAAAGATTTTATTTGTAATTGACAGTATTTATTACATCATACATACTAAAAAATGTATAGATATTAAAAGATAAATGAAAACTTGTAGTTTCTTATTATCTCTGTTTGCAAACACTCTCCGTAGTTAATGAGCCATCTGAGCTATAATATACTTTCTGCACAAATTCAAATAAATTTACAATTATTTTCCATCCATACTATTAAAAAAATTTTATTAAATTACGTACTCTGACGGGTACACGTTCCTTTCGGTAACTTGATAATGCCGCTGAAACCGATTTAGTTATTTTTCTTTTCCTAAAAAGGGATGAAAAATATAATTATTTAATGTATTTTATTATTTCAAACATTATTATTTAATGTTTAAATTTTAAAAGTATATCTTAAATTTTAAATAAAAAAATTAATCATTATTATATTTTATTATTACATTTTATTTATATTATATTTTTATTATATATATATTATATTATTATATTTATATTGTAATAAAAAATATTTGTATTTTGTCAATCTTATAATATATTAATCATTTAAAAATAATAGATTAATACTTACTGATAACTTCTGCTACTACTAACATCGATCGTATCTTTACTAGTATAACTAATTGCAGCTAAACAACGCTCCTCGTCTAATTGATCCCGAGTTTTGCAATGAAATCTGCTTTTTAAACAATCCACTATCTTCACTATATATCCTTTACGAGGCGCTTTTGTACACGTATCGGGTTCACAATAATCTTTATTTTCGTACAAAACAGCAACTCTATATTAAATGAAAAAAAAAATTTGTAAGTCAAAAGAAAATAATTTTGTTATAAAATATAATAAGAAAAATCTGATTTTATTATTATTAAATCAAAAAATATAAAATATTTATAAATAAGAAAAACATCCATATTTATAAAGAAAAAGTCAAAGATATAAATAGATATATAATTTTTTATCTTACAACAATATTTTTTGAATTATTAAAATATCGATAAAGATACAAAATTTAAAAAACATATAATAAACAATTTGATTGACATATAATCAACATATTAACAATATATTGAATATTAGAAAGTATTCAAAATATTCAATATATTATAAATATGTTTTATATGTTGCTTTTTCTTTATAATCTTTAAAAAATTCATTGAAACATACGCAGGATCAGGTTCACACGGGATACATTCATCCGAGTTTCTTATGAGGAATCTGTAGCAGACCAAGCTCAGTCCCACTAATAACCATACCAACAATGCGCTCACTACGGCAATCGATATTAATTCTGTCGTACCAAGCGTGACTTCCGTTTCCTCCTCTAAAACCAAGAAAAAAAATTAATAGCAGAAACATTAGAAAGCAGAGATCATAGAAAATTCAACAATTGGAGTGGAGTACTACTTTCTCTTCTCACCTTTATACAAAGGTGACACATCTTCCGGCATTGCAGTCGATGACGAGCCTAATTTGGGCATCACTTGATAGGTACCGCTTTTTCTTCCTTTCGCGAGACCCGCACCTGACATGGAAAAACGATGAATTACAAGAACGTCGTACATTGGAAAATTGCAAATAAGGAAAAGTATCGTACCAGCGTCCTCCAATGAGGTTATTACCCTCAGTACGCCGCCAAACGCTGGATACCATTTTTCATCATCGAGATGTCGTACAACCTGGAGAAATGATGAAAATTGTCTGATGATAAATTTGAATAATGTAATATGGAATAAAATATGAATTTTAGAAAAAAATAATATTCATTCAATCAAAAAAAAAAAAAAAAATGTACTTATAAATGAACTATAAATTTTTTGAGTGACTTAAGTCTTTTTGCACATAATAATAAGATTAATAAATTTAGATTAATAAAATTAAAAGTTAGCTCATAAACTTTCTTTTGTTAAATTTTATGCAAAATAGAATAATTAGATGACTTAAAATTTTGTTATTAAATTTAATATCATGCAAATAAAATTTCATTAGTATCATTTGTAACTTGTAAAATATTATTATTATTATAATATTTTGTGCAAAGAGATTTCTTGTATGCACTTAAACAATTCCCTAAAATGGGATATTTAAAAAAAATTGCCACTCTCGATCACAGCGACTCACAACGTACGGATTGCTGCAGCCAATCGTAAAAATCCTGATTAAAATTTTCCAGATCAGTTTTTTCTTTCGACTTCGCAGTAATGCACTTCACGCTAGCTATGTAGTATTTAACCAATGCAAAAGTCGATCGTTCACTGTACATGGACTGCAAGGTATCTTTCTTAAATGGTAAAGCGATACTGAAAAAAAAATTCCATTTTAACATCGTCCGTGTTGCTTATTGAACATATATGGTTCGAGACCGATACCTATTTGGCAATACATCATCGTCCAGAAAGGGAAGAGGGATGATAATCGATTCCTCTTCTGCAGACTCATGTTTGTGTCCTTCAAATCATATAAGGATATATTTAATATTAAAAATATTTTTTAAATTGAAATTATATTTATCCTCACAAACTTACTAGAATTTTTACTTCTGTTTTTGTGTTTCAAATGTTTCTTTTTCTGTTTGAATGTGAAACGTTTTACATCTCGTTTATTGAATCCAATTGCAGCTAATAAACGAATGATAAAATAAAATAAATTACAAATTAGAATTAAATTTATATAATATACAAATTATAAAATAAAAATTAATTCTAGTCAATATAATAATCAAAAATATTATTGTTATTATAAATATAAATTTATTATCTAAATATAAATAATGAATAAAAATAATAAAATTGTATAAATATATTTATGTAAAAAAAAAATTAATTTTAATCTTTTATACATGAACAATCT
Source organism: Apis dorsata (assembly GCF_000469605.1). Classification (NCBI taxonomy): domain Eukaryota; kingdom Metazoa; phylum Arthropoda; class Insecta; order Hymenoptera; family Apidae; genus Apis; species Apis dorsata. The sequence goes on from NW_006263566.1 coordinate 371,228, forward strand.
TTTAAATTATTTCAATTCTTGCATTCACAAAACTTTACTCCAACGTTCAATATTTTCGCAATTTATCCCTTCTCAATATCAAACAAAACCATTTTCCCTGAATCTTCCATCAAGGCAATTATCATCAATCCAAAATATCTATGAATACATGTTACCCTTTTAAGCCTTAAAAGGTAATAGCTATTTTCTTACATGTAGAATAGGTAATAAGGCCTTCGCACGCGATCAACGATTTCGGCGCCGTGATCATTATCGGTTGGATTTTCGTCTGTTTTATATCTTTGCAAGAGTACAGCCAGCCATTTCCATCAGTCCGTAAAAAAATCTTTAATTGCTCGTGCAGTTCGAACAGTTTTCTCGCATTTCGGTATTTTATGTTTCCCGCATAATAGGAATGTTTAGTAAGGGGCAGGATGTAAACTTGCAAATAGCCACCTATTGTGTCCGCCAGAGCTTTCAACATTAGATGCTTCGTTTTTCCTATCGATAGCTTACGCACGCTCTCGAAACAAACGTGAAAGTAATCCATCAGCAGAGCGATGTATTCATCGTTCTCACAATTTAAAACTTTCACCTGAGGAATCAGATATATAAATGGGGATGAGAGATGATGGCTACTTGGAGTACAAATCAATGATGGAACGATTTCGAACTTTTTTAAAGGAGATGGAATGGAAAGTTGAAGTATTAATAGACAATTCAATATTTAAGTAATTTGTTTTTAATTTGGCAATTGTTTGAGATGTTAGAAAAAACTTATCAAGGTTAGAAAAAAATATTTATTCTTTATTTTTTATTTTTTAATCATTTATTTAAATGAAATTGAAATACATTTTGGAATGTTTAAAGAAAATAATATGTATAAAATCATCATGTATATTTTAAAAAATACAATATGTTTGTATCCTTTAAAATGTTGAAAGAAAAATAAAAAACACTTCAAATATCCTCAAGAAATTAAGATAAAATAAAAATGATAAATAAAATAATTTTGTAAAAATAAATTATCTTATCTATGAAGGAACTTTAAATTTCTTAAATTTAATATTAAAAAATTAATTTAAAATAAAATAAAATATTATTTGTAAACTAATTGTTCGTAAATTAAATAATTAAATAGATAATTAAATTAAGTAAATAAATAGGTAAAAAAATAAATAAAAAGTATGAAAAATTTGTAAATGTAACTAAATAAATAAAGAGTAAAGATTAATAAAAAACTTGATAATAATCTAAAATAAGATAGAAAAATTAATTAAATCTATAATTTAATTCTATTCATTAAAGCTTAATAAATAAAATAAGGTTAACGCATATTTACCTTTGGTAACAAATCTTGAAACATTCGTCGACTATTCAAGATAATAAATTCCTCTGTGGTCCAACAATGTTTAGTAGCATCACTTTTGTCAAATAAAACCGTGCCAATATTTTGTTCATGTTTGAAAATAAAACCCATCACCCTACATTCATAATAATAGTAACTAAAGAGATTATATATTATTTAAAACATATTATTCTTAGCTTTATATTATTAATTAATTATTCTTTCTCTATTTTTTTATATTATATTAATTATAAAATAAAATAAATAAAATAAAATAAATAAAATAAATATGATGTTAATATTTATAATTGTATACCTTTCTATATTAACGAGAGTAGTTGCTACAAATACCCGAAAGAACCATAGGAAACATGATCTCATACTCCAATCGGTAAATCCCGATTAGTACGACTTTGCCTTGAAAAAATTTCCCTTGGAAAATTTATACCGAGCTCTTGAGTGTTCCCTAATCATCTCGCCACGACTTTCTCTCGTTTCTTATGCAACTGATTTCAGATCAATGAATCGTCATAAATGATTAGTGCACAATTTTAAGTATATAAATTCTTAATACGTAATTACTTCGATTTTGTTTTCAATGAAAGAAAAATTAAATCAATAGTTTCATTTCTTTTTAACTTTCTTGTTGTATTTACATCAAAATACAACTTTACATCATAAAACAATTGATGAAGTATTTTATACAAATCGTTGAGCATTTTTTATCTTGCAAAAAGTTAAAATTATCTTATTTAAGGAAAGTCATTTTACTAATTCACAATAATAATATGTATTTATTTTAAATAATTTGATTGCTATTTTAAACATAACAAGTACAACGTAAAATCATTACGTTGTTTGAACAATTCTTGTTAAAAATTTTTCGAATTCCTGAAGCGCTTAAATCTTTGCAACACTCGCACGGTCCTTAGTGGGTTTCTTTGGATCGAGGAAAATTTTATCAGCCAGATTTTATTTGTGATAAAATAATTCTTCAATTAACATTCAGCTTCACTAGCATATAATTCGATTATAATTCGAAACTACTTTGAATCATCATTTTTCATAAAATATAAAACTTAGTATAGTTCAACTAAAAAAATTATCGAAATCGAAATAGAGAGAAAGAGATTCTAGTATTATAATGCGAAGAAAATGAGAGGAAAAAACTTTTCAGAAAATTTGGTGAATTAATAAATCAGAAAATAGATACTATAATTAAAAAATATGTGCTGAAGAAAACATTCTACAAATTAGTTTTAATATAAGCAACAATAATTCAAACAAAAACATGTAATTGAATTAAAAAATTATATAATTGAAGTTTACAAGCATATATGCGAAAAACTAAAGCATATATGCGAAAAAAGCAAGAAAAAAAAAGGAAAAATATGCTATAAAAAAAAACATTAAATATTGTTAAAAATATAATAAGTGCAAAGTAAGTGCAAGTAAGCGAAGTTTAAGAAAAATAAATATATAGAATATACAAAACTTTTTAGAGATGATTCCTAAAAATAAAAGATTTTTTTTAAATAACTATTTAAAAAACTATTTAAATGATTATTTGATAGAAAATTTTAAGAAATAATATATTTTAGTATATTATGTTAGAAAATATATTTCAGTTAATTATTTAGAAATTAGAAAACAAGTAAGAATTCTTGTAAGAATTCTTCTAGAAACAAGATAATTCTTTTTTTAAAATAGAAATATCCAGATCTATCAATGATCGTTCCTCAAGTTTTTTACCCATATCCATGCGAGTGTTAGCTTTTTCAAGTTTAGAAAATTGCCTTGGAATGAAGAATTATGTATTCGGTGCCTTCATCTTACATAAAAATCGCAAATGCAACATCTTCACTTCGTCTTTATTCAATTTCACCACACCTTCTTGATTATCTATGGAGAGTAATGTCCCCACTGCTTCTCTGTCTTCTCCAATAATTACTTTGACTCGATCCCCCCGCGATGGAACTACTGGTTCTAGTTCTTCACAAACCAAATTCACTACTCTGTCTTCTACGGGTAAGAAGACTGCACACATTCCACCCTGTTTGGGCATTAAAAATTTTTGATTGATAATTATATTTTCTGATTCCAATATTTGATTAATATCTTGAGTTTTTTACCACAAAATCACTTACAGATATTCCTCTAATAACACCTTGCTGACCCGCCAATGCAGGATCCTGATGAGAATCACGGATTCGAACTTCAATATCCGTGGTATGCCATTCAGTTCCTCCAATGACTCCAGCACCAACGCCAGTGTCTAAACCAGCGCCTGGTGTTTGTGGATTATACGGACTACCTGCTACTCCTAAAAAATAGAATAACAATATAATAGATATTCTAACTATAATATAAAAAATACTTACCAGGAGTCATAGGACTATAACCCATCGGTGAAGGCGTAGCGAAAGCTCCATGAGGACTAGTGGTATAACCAGTACCACTTGGTGAAGGAGTAGCAACATATCCTGCAGGACTAGGACTTGCAGTAGCACTTCCTGCTGGACTTGGACTTGGTTGATACGAGCTGAAACTCTGTTCTGAACCATACATTGTCCCAGGCGTTTGTGGCGTGAATGGTCCACCTGTGGGAGGATATCCTGGTGCATAACCTGGAGATCCGCCTTCTTCCATACTATATCCATCAAAATCATTTGTTCTTGCAGGAGTATTGGTAACAGCTGGATCCCAAGCTCCAGATTGTCCAGGTGTACGTGAACCATCGTGAGATGGTGTCATTGAACCATAATGAGGTGTACGAGAACCATCTATTAAAAATTAAATTTAAAATATAAAATATAAAATTTAACTATATAGTTATTAACTTTAATTAGCCGTGATTTATACTTATATAATTGCTTTAAAAACTTACTTTCGTACATAGGTGTTTGAGAACCATGCATGGGAGTCTTAGACCCATCTCTGGCATACATTGGTGTCTGTCCGCCACCATATGCTGGTGTCCTATTATAACTGCTGAAACCACCATCTTTTGTAAGTACTGCAACGTTTGCAATATGAGATCTATCTACAGAAATGGTTTGACAAGTAGAGTGTAACTCTACACGAGCAGTTGTATCTATAGCATCTTTCACTATTCCAACGTTTCCTTTGTATGGTCCGCCTGTTATTTTGATAGTAGTTCCTATCAATTCTCTATCACGTCTAGCTCCACCGCCGCGACCTCTGCCTCTTCCACCTCCACCTCTTCCGAAACCACCACTAAAAAATAAAAAATATGAATGAAAATAAATTTATAAATAAAACATTAATTTATAATAAAACATAACTTTTTAATTTATAATAAAACATAACTTTAGAGAATTATTAAAAAATAAAAAATAATAAATGTTACTAACCCACTAGGATGCATTGGTGAAGCAATTCTCGGCGACATAAATCCTGTCATTGGTGACATGGATGATATATTAGACTTACTTCCACCAGAAAGTTGTAAATGTCTCGTTTTACAAACAAAAATTCCACCATTATCAACAAACATTCGTGAATGTAAAAATGCGAAACTTCTATATAAATGTTTAATTTCACCACCTCTTCCAGCATGTGGACCATCCACTACCTTAACAATATCTTTTTTCTGTATAGTATTTTGTTGAGAGTCTAATGCTACTGCATTTCTATTTTCACGTCTTTTTGTAAGTCCTTGAGGTCTAGCTTCTATAACTTTTCCATGCATGGAAAGAACATGAAAATTTTCACGTTCAAGTCGAACTATCACACCTACTGTTTGTGCATCTAACTGCACTAAATCACCCCATTGAAATTGACCTAAACTGTCTACACCAGTTGCCATATCAGAGCAAAGTTGTAAGTCTCTTGGAAGAACTTCTAATTCATGCATTGAAAGATCAGAAAATAGAACTACTCTATTTTGTTCTACTCGAACTATCAGACCAGTATCACCCTCATATCTTCCTGCCACAACCTATACAGAATCAAAAATATAGTTTAGTTTTAAAATATAATATTTATATTAAAAATAATTTTGTATTATATTTATTACTTTTTCAATCTTACTTTAACATGATCACCCATAGTGAAATATTTTCGTAATTCAGAAGCTTGGAATTCTAAAGCTTCTTTAAGTTCCTCATGTTTTGGCATAACCATAATCATATTTCCATCTATTGATACAATTTTTCCTTGTAAATTGATCAATTCACCCTCACATACTTCGACATTATCCCCTGTACTAAAAGAATGTGTCACAGCTGAATCTTCTTTATTACCAGATGCACCAGTTCCTGGAGCTCCACTTAAATCTAATTCAACTCCTTCAGGAGCTTCTTCGAATCTTTCTAATTCAGATAAAGTTGGTTTTACACCTTCGGCAATAATAGCACTTGTCGTAAAATTTTTATATAAAAATCTGTAATAAAAAATTTAAATTTATATAAATTTAAAAGAAATCTTTATTATAAATCTGATAATTCATATTAAAATTCATACCCTTTTCTACTGTATCTATTTCCTTCAAAAATTAAAAAATCACCATCGCTCGTAACTTCTCCTCCAATAGCGCGGATTGCTTCGGGGTCAAACGGTTTGGCTGCTGGTCTTCTTTTCTTTTTACGTTTTAAGGCTTCAGATTCACTTTGTGCTGTTCTTAAAGCGCCACGTGGTCTAGTATAATCAATTCTGGGTAACAATTTCAAATGAACCTGATTTTGCGCTAAATCAACATAATCAACTTGAGCTATATCATCCTTATAAATGCCTCTTTTTAATCTAACCCACTGTTTCGCTTTTAAGCCTGTCTGTTCTTTAACTACACGTAATACATCAGTCATTTCTTTAATTGGTACCATCTGTTGTTTCCAAATACCCATTCTTAAATTTCCTACGTTTTCAATAGCTGCTTTTACATGTGGCTGTTTATATGCTTCTATATAAATATAACCCTTTACTCCTTCAGGTGCAACCACGGATTTTATTTGAAGAGGTTCGTCTAAAAGAAATTTTAAAATTAGAATTCTTTTCAAGCAAAAATATTTTAAAATAAAGATTTAAAATAATTTTTATTATGTACTTGAAAATTGATATGTTATAAATTTTCGCATTAACAGGAGTACTGTGGCTTTTTCTTCTCCAATACGACATTTTACCATCCATAGATTTGGATCTTTTACACCTGGTAGCAAAGTTTGTTGAGTGATCTCATCGCTCATTTCTTCGCCCCCATCTCCAAAATGCCGAGTAGCAATAGATTCGTCTGCATACTTTTTTCGAAGATATTCTTCTATTTCATCCTCTTTTTGGGAACTGAAAAATTTTTTAAAATTAGTTTAAAAATATAAAATTCAAAAATACATATATAATTTTCTCATGAATGAAGCATTTAAATATCACATAAATATCATTTTATATACAATGATATATCATGAAAAAGACGGAATTATTTCGACATGATCGATAATGATAACAGTTGTATTCATAATAACTACAAACTTATAAATTATATATAGATAAATACCACTTTAATATTTAATCTGCGACTTTATTTTAAATCTAAGAGGATCATCCTATAAATTTGAAGATGTTTAAAATATATTTACTCCCAAAGATTTGTTCCTCTACGTCTGCCTTCAATTTCTCTAGCAGTAGGACCTAATTCGTCTACTTCATTTCCAACAATTCCAATTTCTTGAGCACCTTCTTCCCACTCATCATCATCTTCTACTTCATCATCTACTTCAGCTTCGTCTATAATGAAATCACGATATTTATCTTTTTTCTTTTTCTTGCGAGGCCTATCATCGTCTTCTTCTTCTTCTTCTTCATCATATTCACTACTTCCTTCCAAATCTTCTCCTAAATAAAAAATAAAATATTTCTTAGATAAAATTCTTAGATAAAAGAAATATTATATTGCATTCTTTTTTATTTTATTTATATTTATTATATTATATTACCTTCAGGTTCTTCCTCAGGTTCCACCATTTCTTCATCACCAGATCTTGCTTCTTCTGCTTCATCTCCTCTACCATCGTCAGAACTTAAAATATAAATTTTTATAATTCTTAATCAATCTATTTCTTTTATTTAATAAATGATATATTATTTTACAAATAATATTTAAAAATCTTTAATTAATATAATGGTGTTTAATATTGAATAATATATATTTGTAATTTATAATTATATATATTTATAATATAATCTGAATATGTAAAAAATGATTTCAAAAATATATAAAATACCGTAATAATCGATTTCGCCAAACACTATTATTCATGATTACATAAAATACTACATACATATATCATAATTTGATATTAATCCAACGATATTAAACGAATAACAAATGAATATTTCGTTTAAAATCAATTATTTCAGAGAGAGAAAGAAAGAAAAAATTAGGAAATTCATTGCCATCATGTAAACTTATATACATGTATATTAGTGAATTTCAATGCAAACGATATGGTAGTACTAATAACCTAACCTTAACAAATTATGAAATAAATATTAAATTTTAAAATGAATATTAAATTTTAATTACCCAGATGCTGATTGAGATCGTGATCGCCACCTTGATGGACTTCTAGATCGTGATCTAGATGGACTTCTACTGCGAGAAGCACTATGAGATCTTTCACCAACACTACCTGCATCGCTGCCAGCTGCGGATTTTACTGAGTGATTTTCTTCTTGATCACTTTCGCTACCGCCACCGCCACGATCACTTTCATTATCAGAGAGATTACTCGCTTCCGAATCCGACATTTTATATATATATTAAATATTTATTTCTTTATATTTTATATTAATATTATATAGCTGCTGACTGAAGATAACTTGGTTAGCTCACCAACGCGTACGTCGTACAGAATAACCAATACAAATATGTAACAAAAACTTTCGAAGAGTTCTCTACGCCGAACTGCGCGACACTGACATTATCAAGGTATACAACGTGTACTATACAATAGTAAGTAAGAGAGAAGGAATCATCGTCTAATGGGGGAATGCGTTGCTTAGCAACAGGACGCAATGATACAATGCCATCTATTGATGATACAACATACTATACCAATACTTATTATAAAATGGCGAAGAAATATAATTATATAAGTAAATTTGTTTTAATATATACAAAAAGTACTAAAAAAAAAAATTTAAGATTTTAAGAGTTTATAGTAAATCGATGTAAAATCGATTTTAAATCTTTAATAAAATAAATCCTGTATATATATTTTTACATATGTTTATTATTATATACATATGTATTATTTATTAAAATATATTTATAAATATATTTATTATTAATGTAATGATATATATAAATATTTTAATTTAATTTTATCTATAAAATTAAATTAAAAAATTTTCATCTTTTGATGAATTATTATAAGAACATAGAAAAAATTATTTATCTAATTGTATTTAAAATGTCATAGATACTTTTATATATATATCTTCCAGATATAATACGAAAATATGTTGTTATTCTGCAGGGGTAATAAAAGACTCTAGAGTTATAATTGAGAGGATTAAATAATAAATTAAGAAGAAAAATATAACGGTCATATTTTTATTATTATTATACTTTTATTGTTTGCAACATTTATATTTATAATAGAAAAAGCATATTCATAAAACCTAAGTAAACCTTGCCTAAGTATATATAACTATATATAAATCCTTGTATTTAACTATAACTAGAGCTGAAATAAATTAGTTTTGAATAATTTCGAAAAGTTACTTTAAATAATAAGTTTATTTAAAATGCTCCAATAACATTTATTGGTTAACCTATTCTTCGTATATTATTTATTTCATGGTTAATTATTTTTATATCATTTATAGTTTTTAAAATAAAATTAGATTTTAATAATTAATGTTAATATTTTAATAATTATTGTTAATATGCAATTAAAATTAAGAAATAAAATTTATTTTATTTTATTACAGAATATCCGTGTATAAAATATTGCATTTTATATGTAATTATATTTAAATATGCATATTGTAAAACCAAAAATATTATATCTATATTGTATTTATATTATATCTATATTTATATTTATATTGTTAGTATGCAATATAAAATGCAATTAAAATTAAAAAATAAAATTTATTTTATTTCATTACAGAATATCCGTATATGAAATATTGTATTTTATATGTAATTATATTTAAATATGCATATTCTAAAACCAAAAATGTTGTATCTATATTTTTCACATTATCACAAAATTAAGATACTTCACTTAATTTTGAAAGAGAAATGATAAAAATATATTTAATTGATGTATTAGATCTTATTTTTGGTCACATGTTATAAACAAGTATAGACAAAGAAAATAAATAATGATAGAAAAGGAAAAATAGAAACAGAATAAGAATTAATTATTAGCGCCATCTCTTGGATATTAAAGACATTTTTTCAAAGATAGAATAAGATAAAATGAGAATTGAAGATTAGCGCTATTTTTTAAATGCTAAAAAATTCTAAAAAAAGATGATGCTGATATATAATTCTTGCTCTATTTGAATTTTTTAAAGAATTATTTTTGTTACTTGAGAGATGGAGTTAATGATTAATTATAATTAATTTTATCTCTTTTTTTTTCACTATTTTCTTTCTTTTTCTCTCATATTAGTTTCATAATTCCAGAGATTGTGTTAGTTCCTAGATTTTTAGCTTATTTTTGTTTTTCTCTCATTATTTGTTTTCTTTATCTATACTTATTTTCTAAAATTTATTTTCTTTTTTGAATAATCTATTAATTAATTCTTTCTTCATCGATTTTATTATTAAAAACTAAGCTTAAATATATTGTTAAAGATATATATCTTTATTATAATTGATAGATAGCTTTGATTATTGAATTATTCGCAAACATTCTATTTTTTATTTTTTCTTTTTATATATAGCTAAAAACTGAGTGACTATATAAAGTTAAAGTTACTTAAATAACATATTTCAAATTTAATATATTTATATATGTCTTTAACAAATTAGCTTTTGTTAAATATTTTTCTGTCAAATACGATATTATCGATTTAAAATGAAATAAGACATCAAAAATTATATAATTAAATGTAACGATAATCGGTTATTTTTGACGCAATTATAATCATAATCCATTTGTATATTTAGATCAAATGTATGTATTATATATACTGTATTAAGTAAACTTATATATTATGAAGTAATTACAAAAAATCAAATACAATAAAAATCAATATATAACATATAATTATGATATAAAATTTTCTTTTTCTTTTTTTTAATTGAATATTCCAGCACTTGAAATATTTATTTAATTCAAAATCTTTCTGAAAAAATTCTGGAAAAATTTATCCTTTTGCAGAATTTATATTCTGATATTCAAATTAATATGTTTGTTATAATTAATAAATCATTTATAAAAATGATACTATAATTGACTAAATCGATAGTAATTCCTATTTTAAATCATATGTATACGTGTATCTTCTTCATCACCTAGGCAATAAATAAACATGAAATGGAATCGATCTAATCATCATAGTTGAATTATCATTGTCAACTTCTAGAATTGTTTGCAAAAATTGTAAGAAACAACTTGTTCAGCAATATGTCTGATTTAGCTAAAGATTTATTAATACAATATTATGGGTTTGGTGCAGCATCGAGTGGCAAAAAGTTTCTCTCGATACATCGTAATATCGAAAGAGTAAAAAACGAAGATGAAAAACAGATTACTGAGCATTCTTTAACCAGCAATGATGAGAATGTGGCCAATGAAGAGTTTCAGGTAATCAAAATTGTATATTTTATCTTTATTTATTTATAAAATATTGATAATGCTGTTCTTTTCATTTTGATGAAATATTTTTTTGTATAATTTTTTATTGAATTAATAATTATTCATGAATGAAAAATAGATTTATTTCATTTTTATTTAATATATATTATATTTATTATATATTTTTTTTTATTCTGGAAATATTTATAATATTTTAATTATAATTGATAATATATTTCTAAATATTATCTATTACAATAGTATGATAAATTTTCACTTTTACAACTTTAATTAATTTTAATTAATTAATTAATTATCTTTTCTTCTTCTAAAACTAATAATTATTTATATTCAAGAGATATGAAATCATTGCTTTTTATTTATTTTTTTAAATGTATTATATATTTTAATATGTTATGAAGATATTTTATAATTACACACATTTTAATATAATTTTCATAATAAAGAAAGATATTGAGGAGGATCGAAAAGTTAGTATTGGAAATGACTTGTATCCACAATCCTCACAAGTTTTAAATAACTTGGAAGATATATATGACAATAATGAAAATTTCGATATAAGAGATATCGACTTTGGTCCGAATATTCTTTGTAGCACTCTTGAAAATGTATCACCTAAACAATCATACGAACAATTGTCTGATATATCAGATGTACATTTACTCGAGCAATCAACAAATGATGTTTCTTCAAATTATATTAAAATAAATATCGAAGATCCAGGTATTAATATTTATATCAAATATTCTTTATTTAACTTAAAAGAAATTATATCTTTTATTATTATTATTATTATAGAAATAAATGATGACATAAAAGATGCAAAAAAAAATGAATTAAATTTGGAACTTATCGAGGATACATTTTCTGACGATGTTTCAGAATATTCTTCCTTGTCACATAAAGAATCAAAAACATTTTTGAAGAGTAATACAAGTGTACCGTCAAACGAATCTATTTCATCGCCATTAGTACCAAAAAAGGAACCTATTTACAATGATATGTTTGCAGATTTTTCAAATACAGATTTAAAACAATTTCCTATTGTGATATTAAACAACTTTTCACAATTAAGGGTAGCTTATTTTTTCAAGTAATTGTATTAAAATATTAGCAAAACAATTAACATAAGTTTTTTTGATATAATTTTAAATTTTGAATATATTTCTATTGTTTTTAGATGTTATATTTGTCGAATAACAATTTGATCGAAGTTCCTGATGAAATTTTTACTTATTTAAATTATCTACAGTGGTTAGATATCAGAAATAATCAAATTACTTTTTTGCCAGTTAGCATTAAATGGCATAGCTGCTTAGAAACAATTTTACTTCAAGGAAATAAAATGAAGGAATTACCATTGGAACTTTGTTAAGTTTAAATTATAAATCTTATTAATTATATTATTTATTTATAATTATTATATTTTTTATCTTTTAAATAATATATATTAATGATATAACTTTATAATATTAATAATTAATATATAATTGATATAATAATAATAAATTAATAATATATGAACATAGAATTAAATTATATTGTAAATGTAGATATTTGAGAATATAATATGTGATAAAGATAGTCATAAAATTAACTGTAATATATTATTTTAAATTACATTAATGAAATATTCATTTTTCTGAAAATAATTTATTGTATAAAAAATTTAAAACTGAAATAAAAAAATGAAAATATTTAATCTTGTTTTAGGTACTCTAACAAATCTAAAAAATCTTCAAGTAGCAGATAATCCACTTATCATGCCACCGCAAGATATTGTAGGTTCCGGTTGCGCTACCATTTTAGAATTCTTACGGATTGAATGGAATAAACTACATCCTGATGAATGGATAGAACCCAAGAAAAGTAAATAATTTTAGTTTTGTAAGAAAATTTATATAAATAAATTTATAATTATTTAATATTTAAAAAAAATAAATATTTTTGAGAAGAATATAGGAATTTATTGTAACTTTAAATTTTATTAATATAATTTATTGATTTTTTTAAATATGTAACATATAATATACTTAAATGAATAATTAATGAGTCGATTTAAGAAAAAGTATAGAAAAATTCATTTTTAATGTTTTTTAAATTTATAATAGAAAATAAAATAAATTAAAAAAATAACATTTAAAATATTTTTATTTATTATTTCAGCTAAAATTGAACCAAAATTATCAACAATTCTATGTTATCAATCTCCACGAAAAAATAAAAAGAAAATAACATCATTAAAGGACACCATGTGTAATAGAAATATAGCTATAAGCGAAAAACGTAAATTATATAAGCCAAGTAGCAGGTATTACAATAAAAAATTAACATCTATGAATGATAATTATTCTTTAAAAAAAGAATTCAAAGAATCTTTTTTTGACTCTTATTTGCAAAAAATAACCAATTTCAAAATCAATAAAAAATTAAAATATAATTGTGAAAAAACAAAATATAATAATTTCAAAATTATAAATAGTTTTAACAATAAAGTAGATAATTATATCGATGTAATGATAAATAATAATAAAATTTTACGTTTGATGGGCTCATCTCCAAGATCTCTGTATGTTAGAAAAAATATAAAAATTTTGAAAACTTTTAATAAATCAACAGAAAAAGAATGTAGACAGATTAATAGAATGAAAACACCTGTTCTTGCACAAACAAAAAATACTTCATTCAAAAAAAACAATAAAAAATATATAAATAATATAGAAAATATTGAACATATTTTCGATATTGTTACTAATGATGGAAAGAAATTTAAATTAAATCCTATGAAATTAAACGATTCGAATTGGATACTTTCATATTTGGAAAATTATTTAGGGTTAAATAAATAGTTAGATTATGTAATATACAAAAATAAAAATAAAGACAAAGCATGTTATATTATAAAAAATATAGAAATATAGAAATTAAATAATAAATTTGTTTAATATTATTATTTTATTCTAATTAATATCCTATTTTTTAATAATTTAAAAAATTAAGTTTCTATAATTTGTATTTTATATATATATATATATATATATATATATAT
>NW_006263566.1:385706-399665 GCF_000469605.1 Apis dorsata
TATGATTAATTTTGATTTTTAATTCGTTTAGATGTGAAAATAAAGGTGCAAACATTATAATGGAACATCGATTATTATGGTTTTCTAAGTTAAGAGATTTAATTGCTAAACAAACAGCAACAATTCAAAAAATAAAGTAAGATATGATATATTTTTTTAACTTTAATTTTAACAAATTTTAATAACTATTAAGCTTTTTAAATTTGTTATTATATATCTTATCACTTTAGAGATGAAAATTTTTTAAAAGAATGGAGGCGGGATAAAAGAAGTTATACCAAAGCTATGCAAAAGGCAATGAAGAGAAATGAAGGTATATATTATAAAATAAATGTTATTATTTTATTATTTTTATATTAAATAATATTTTTTTAATAGATGACATTCCATTTGATATTGATGTTGAAGATTATGCTTCTATATTCAAACAAAATTCTAAATTGGTGAGATATGTTTTTTATCTTTTTATTTTCTTTTTCTACAAAATTTTACAAAAATTTTATTAAAAATTCATTAATTTAAATTATAGAAAAAGTTGAAATCAAAGAAAAAAGATAAACAAAGATTTTCATCACCTATGTAAGTAAAAATTTATATTTATACTTATATTCAAAAATATTTTATAATTTATGAGGTAAAAATATTATATAAAATTAAATAAAAACTTTTCAGAGATATTAACAAGAAAATTAACGAACTGTTAGAATCTTTAAATAAACTCGAAATAAATATTACGTATGAAAAAAGTCCTAGAACCAAACAGAACTTGTATAAAAATGAAATAGAAAAGGTATTTAGATTATTTTTTTATACTAAAATTTTAGTAATCATTATAGAAAGAAAATACATTCTTATTAAATGGTATTGAATCTCATGCATTTTCTTTGAAATTTCAGATATTACAATTTCAAAATGAAATTCAGAATTTGCGAAAATACAATGAAATCAATGAACCATATAAAGTATCATCGCAAAATTAAGATTGCAATGATATCAATACCGATCTCTTTCTGATTACACCAGGAGTATCAGTCTTGACATATTTATTTAAATAAATCAATAGTAATCACATATCGTTTCAATAATATTAATTACACATTCAGTACTTAATACACGACGAGATAACTGGAAATATTATTGTACACACATCGTTTTTTTTTAGTGTTTAAAAAGTATCAAAAAGAGAAAACACGTATTAAAAAAGTCTATTATAAAAAAGTTATGCATTCGAAAAATGATTTGTATTAAATATAATAAATATATAGAATCTTTATGTAGAATGTGCATTAAAATA
The DNA here is from genome assembly GCF_000469605.1 of Apis dorsata. Taxonomy (NCBI): domain Eukaryota; kingdom Metazoa; phylum Arthropoda; class Insecta; order Hymenoptera; family Apidae; genus Apis; species Apis dorsata. The sequence continues at coordinate 387,001 of NW_006263566.1, forward strand.
TTTTGTGTAGCAAAAAATACGTACATATAATTAATAAATCATAATATAACTATATATAAAAATAAAAAAAAGAAAGTAACAAAATATATAAAACATTTTTACTTTCCAGCCTTCCCGTCTACACAACCCTTTTTTCTTTATTGTTTTTTAATGTAAGATCGTCGCAAAAATATATAGCGAATATAAAAATTCTACAAATTGAATAATCCGAATTAAAATAGATAATTATAAGAACAATTTTCATGTTCGAAACTTTTTTTTTTTTCTTGTATATGGCACTGAATATATGATTCATTCCATATTTAAAATCGAAAAAATGACATTCTTAGTTCATGATACAATTGTTTTGCAGTAGTATTGTGATTAATAGTAATTATAAGGCAAATATCTAAGATCTTTATATTTATTTAAATTTTTTTTCGCGTTATGTATCTATTTGTAAATTTACCTTATTCGGTAATTACTTTCTATTTTGACTCTGTACATTTGATACATTGACGCATACAATGCGATACAAACAACTAGCTTGTTAATTTATAACTAATAATGTAAAGACTTAATCATTATTACTAATTGTTAGTATTGAATACACATTATCCGTTTTCTTCTGAATATAAATAATTTTTGTGTATTTATAAATGAATCGGTTATTTGCAATAGAATAGAAACTTATTATCATTAATAAAGTAAGCAACAATATAAAACATAACATGTACGTTTCGAATGTTTCTGTGATAAAATTAGATTAGTAAATAATTAGTTGTTTTCGGACGTGTGAGCACTAATGAAATAATCAACATTTTCTAAACAATTCTATATATATATATATATATATCACATGTTTCGTGACATACATGCGTATTATATAATACGATTGTAGAGCCAATTAGGAATCATTAATTATATCGACATCCATATAAACAAGAATAACATTAATTAGGATGGATATATTAAACATAAAAAGGCCTCGCAATAGGCATATTAAATATTAATTATGTACATACTTCAAAGAGAACATTTTGTAATTGGGCAGTACAATACCTATAGATTAGGTGATTTTCTTAGAAACGCGAATCCAATGTTAAAACTAGTTTTATTTTTTTTATAGCGTTTCAGTAAAAGCGAACCGATCGAAGTTTTTCTATCTTTGACTCACAGTTTTTTCGTCATTTGCATGTGTAGTTTTTATAAGAAAATATTTTTCAATGGATTAAAAAGCTTCGATTAATTCATTAATTGAACACACATACTGGTATTTTTTTTTTTTTTTCATCGTTCATCATTCATCACATATATACATTCTTCAAACTTTAAAAAAAATTTCCTATTAACATACAAGCATACTGGATATACTGAAATCTCATAGCAATGTACAACATAAATATAAAATTAACATATTCTCCTTTACTATTTGTTTTTTGTTTATCTCATTTAAAGTTTACTATTGCACATTTTACACTTTCTTTTTCATATTCTCCCCACTCAATACAACATATATTTTGTTGTATATATATTGCATGCGCATATTAAACACATTTGAATAAGTTTTATTTTTTTTTGTTTACGGTTTAAAAAGACAGATATCTCGTAAGACAATTTTCAAAAAAGAATTACGAGTTATTAAAAGTTGCATAATATAAAATCTGTCTGTATTATTCTTTTTTATTCCTAAGAATGTATTTTTATCGAATTCTGTCCATTGTACGAAAACTCACAAAGACAGAAAGCTTTTCCAGATTGTTAGATAATAATAAATACATTTCTATATTATTCGAAACTTTGTTTCAAAATCGTAGAATCTTTCTTCAAAGATGGTCCAAGCAGATACACTTTATTCACAAATATCACTGGTGTACTCACTCTTTGTTAGAAACTTCTACACATGGTTTTGATTCCGGGATGTTCTTCATGTGCTGGATTTAAATCAACGAAGCCGAGTTTACTATAAAATTCATGAGATTCTTTGTCAGTGCATGACATTGTTGTATGCACACCAAATGAACCTAAATAAATTTTTTTTTATAAAATATATTATTCCATAAATATTAATATATAAAATTATATAAAAAGTTATTTACCATTTGCTCTTAGAGCCGCAAGAATACATGTAATTAATCTTTTAGGGACAGATTGATCTGTTACACTTGGTAACACAGCGCACAATAATTTTGATGGATGTTGTCTACATAATTGATCAGACACATCCGGAACAAATGAATGGAAATAACGTATGGCATCCTAAATTTTAATATTAAATTAAATAGATTAAATAGATTATTGATTAATAGATAAACGATATTTAAATAATTAAATTATAAAAAATACCTGAACATTTTGTGACAAGTCATTAATATTGTCATCTAAAGGGTATTTCATTCTCAATTCAGGAATCCAAGAAACTGCTAATTTTTGATAATAGGACTTTACATTTAAGGCAGCCAATGCATAACCTACTATTCCACTTTCATCTTCAACTACCATACATAACTCTGGACTTAAAGTTAGGAAACCTCCAACTAATCTGTTATCAAAATTCAATATTTATAATTCCGCATTTTAAAAAAATATTATTCATATAATAAAAATATCGTTTTTACCGATCTGCAATAGCAGAAGACGTTATACAATTACAAATTTTATTGCACACGGCATAAACTGCATCTTCGTCACTTGCTAAGTAAGGCCTAATTGTATAGATTTTACTACTGGGCACTTCTGGTGCTTTATAAACAAATAAGTCATTTCCACTATCTACTGGAATTAATCTCTGCAAGATAAAATTCATATTAGTTTTCTTTATCTTTTCTTCTTTTTTTTATTAATGTTAATTAATAACAATTATTTATATTAATTAATTAATTAATTCTAATTTCTTTTTAATATTTTTATTTTAATTTTTTTTATTAAATATACCTGTAGATCAGCCGTAAGTCCTCCACGGAATACCCATGGCTCTTGATCTCCACTCATAAAAGTTTCTTTCCAGCCATTCGAGAACCCTATCCCAAGACACAAGTCTTAATAAAGTAAAATACGAAACATTGTGTACGCGCGATTATGCAATTTTTTTTTAAATTTATGAAATGGCCTCCACTGCTCTGAATACTAATTTTGCTTAAAATTTGTAACATGCATATAATAAATTTCGATCAATGGTATTCTAATATTTTCCTTAAAATAAAATTAATATTGTTTGTATTATTATATCATTGTATTATTTAAAAATTCAGAGGAATTTATTAAATGTATTTACGAATGTATTTACGAAATAAAGAAATCCATTAATCGAATACAAAAACTACGGTGCACCATTTCATTAATGAATGAAATCATACATAACTTAATCATGTTTAAATTGATTATTTATACATTCACTGAACAATTTTTAAATAAAAAAAGAAAAAACTCATGAGGTATTTTGGGAAATGAATGTCATTAGAGGAAGATTAATTTTTCAACTAGAGAAGATCATATATATATGTTAAAGTTTAAACCAATTACGACTAGAGTAAAATATAATAATAAAGGAATTAAAAATTGAAGAATGTTGCACCAAAGTTCGCGCAATGATAAATTCCTGAGATAAAAGAAAAGGAAATGGGATTAGGAAAATGGTAATCAATCAGTTTGCCAAAATGCGCCTGAAATAAAACTCCTATTACTCCTGAAAAGAAGCAGTTTCTGGAACTAAAAGAAATTAGTACAGGCAAGTTGGCAAAAGGAGGATATATTCCTGGTCATTCACAATTTACAAAAGATGCCTTTCATAAATGCAATAAAAACTTTTTTTAATGAATTGTAGCGAATTTTGCAAAAAATAAATATTTTTAAAAATTCTAAAAAATAAAATAGAAGCATGGAAGACACAACTTTAGTTGATTGTGTTTAACCAGTATAATTCTCAGGAAAAGCTCTCAACATTTTATGAAATTCTCCTAACTTCGCCAATTTTTTAGAAATTTTAGATGGACTTACTTCACATGCAAAAATTATTATCACATAAATTTTTTCGAAAAAGTTATTTTTGCAAACAAAATTTGCATTAATATAATTTTAAAATATATTTAATATGAATATATCAATGAATTAAAGTGCAATTACAGACAAAAATGCCGAAAATAAAATAAAAATAGAACAATATTAGCAAAAAAATATTTTACAAGAAACGAAAAAAACTTTAATAAATGCTTTGTGTGAATTTTTGCAAAATAAAAAAGTATGTCCATCACGTATCAAACTACGTTAAATACTAGAAATATTTGTGTTGAATACATATAGATTCTTCAAGACATCAGAAGGCTGCTTCTACGCGCAAATCTCTTGCTTATATTAATTACAATGTTCTTTTACAAAGCTTCAAACGCGAATTGAAATTCTGCTATAATTTTCACCGGTTTGAAGCTTTGCTAGTCGCGCGCTTTTTATTGGATTACTCAGACTGGTGAATCGCATACATGTGTAGCTTCCCTGGGTAAACGTTGTCATCGTCGACGGGAATCTGCCAAACGCTATCAACAAGACAAAAAACACAGAAACGCACGTTAGTCAATGAATTAAAGCTGAATTGTTCCTCATACACTTATATTGCTGACAGAAATTATTGGCTACAAGTATTATATTTATCTCTTGAATAATATATCTTATTATGTTGAAATATATAAATTATGAATTTGTGAAAAATGAATGTAACAAATAAATTTCTGCCAAACATTATCTGTGAAAGAAAGTCAGCCAATATGTTAATAGCTGGCACAAGGTTATTTAAAACATGGTATTTGTTCAGGTCCACATAGATGCTGTTAAATAGTTTTCCAGAAAGTGTTTGCTATGAAAAATCTTTCCGCCGAATATTACGCTAGAAAGTCACATCAATTCTTTGTTTTCATTATTTATTTTATTATGATAAAAAAAAATAAAACTTATATAATATTTAAATCATGAATATAAAAATTATATAAAATCAAAGAAGAAATGAGAAATGCTGTGACATTCTTTATTTGCTAATAGATATATAAATAGGAAGCCGTTAGTCGATAAATAAGAAAATTATTTTATAAAAAGTTATATTTAATTAAAAATAAAAAAATTTACTTTAATTACTAAATATAAAATAATTAAAGTTTGTGTTCTAGTTTCTATATAGTTCTAAATATAAAAAATTGTTTAATGCAATTATGTAATTATAAATGCAATTATGATTTTATATATTTTTAGAAAATATGAATGAATTAAGTATATAACAAGAATAAGTTTAACTTATATTTTGATTTTGTTCTGATTTTGACTTACGGCAACCTTGTTTGTTTGTTTACGCGCGCCATATAATACATTTGATTCTAAAGCGCAGAAACAAATGTATAAATGCAATTTCATAGATATGCGATCTATGAAATATTTCGATTCCAATTATTACTGATGTATTTTGATTATTTAAAAAGTAATAAAATTATTGAGATAATTTTTAAAAGAAATAATTGAATTTATAAAACTGATTTTTTTCTCAATTTTTTCAAATTTGTATATTTATTTGTATGTATATATATGTAATATATATATATTATAATTATTATTTTATCATAATATTTTATTAATATTTTATAAAATCGTTGTATTCGTAAAATAATATTCTTAGAATATTTCTTTTTAAATAAAAATAATAAAATTCATCTTATTAACCGGTATTATTTAATAAATTTAATATATTTCTAAATATATTAAAAATATAAATAATTTATTTTCTTTTTTAAATTAATAAAACATCAGTAACTTATGAAATCAGTTAATATTTTTTGCATGTTTTGTATAAATTATGTCATTTTACAAGAAAGTGCAGTGTAATATAATATAATCAATTTAAAGATATATAAAAATATTTTTAAATATTAAGTTTGGAAAAATATATGAGAAATAACATGTATAAAAGATATTTTTGTATTTAGTATTAGTATATTAAAAGATATTTTGAAATTTCAAACTTCTACAAAATTATAAACATTAATTAATTAGCTGTAAAAGTTATAATTTAATTTATGAAAAAAAAAAAAAAATACATCTTTCTTGTAAAAAGACAAAACGAATGAGTTAAAAAGACGGATAGAGCATTACACTTACCAATACTCGAGACACTTTTGTTCTGAAATATAAGTATAGGTAATAAATTATAGTACTTTTGAGAAAAATTAATAACAGCACTCATCTGTAGCATAACAAATACAACTATCTACTCATTGTAATATAATATGAAAATTAAAAAAAAAATAAAGCATAATGATATTTTATATAATATGTAATTATATATTGCAATATAAGTAATTTTTTTTTATTTTAATCATTGTACCAGCATACTAGCATTTTGAATTAACTTTCTTCATATATTATAATATTACTACTTCTAAAAATACAATTACATTTAAAAAATGAATAATATTCAGATTTAAAAATATATAAATAGACTTATAAATTGCATTTTAATTGAAATATTTTTAATATTATTTTTATTTAAAAAATTTTAATTTTTAATTTCTTTTTTTTTTTAACAAAATCTAACAGTGATGACTATATTTATTTTATTATAAAAATAAAATATAACTTACCCAACCATTTCACATAACTGTTTAAGAGAGACACGACTCCTCGCATGTCCCACACATATGAATATAGATCATATAACAACTCACGATTATTACAATGTGTAAGTCTTTGAAATAATCTATTTACAGAATTGCACATATCATTTAATTTAGCTGCCCGTGTATGCCATTCTTCAATCTAAAATTTTATAATTTGTTATGTATATATATTTAAATTATAGTATATTAATAAAAGAATTGCATACATCAGATTCAGATGCAGTTTGATCCTCTTTTGATTTTCTCATGACGACATGAGCATTACTTTTTAACCAATTAAATTCTTGCAATAATTGAATACCCTGACCACCATGTTCAAATGGTAAATAAAAAAGATCACATAAAAGTGATAGATCTTCTTGCGTCAATCGCTTATCGACATCAATCGAATCCTGTGATTCTTGATCTATATTATCGCCGTTGTCATGATTTTCGTTATCATTTTCAACAATCATTTGAGTACCATTTACAACAGGAGAGGTGCTATCTACTTCTACTTGCATACTACCAGATGCTTCACTACATGTCTGTATAACAAAAAAATTGCATAAATTTCAAAAATTTCTATGCTATTTCTATGCTATTTAAAAAGACTTACAGAAGTATTTTCTACCATAACATCATCCTCTGTTTGAATTTTAACTGCATGTGCTGGGGAATTATTAGGTGTTGTGTTACAATCCATTGGTTCCATGGATGATAAAGTATTTGAATTTGGTACATTTTCCACAATAGTAGAAATTGATGGAATAATAGGTTCACTAACAACAGTTGTTTCAGATACCAAAGAATTCATGACAGGACCAGCAGGAGGTGGCACATAATTATCAGTGGTTGTTACATTTGAGCAAACTTCAGCCAATGCTTGAAGATGATTGGAATTATTTACTGGAGTAGGCGTTGCGGGGACGGTAGTAGTAGTCGTCGTTGACGTAAGACTCATACATGTATTCACAGATGGAATTATTGGGATTGGTATTGTTGGAGCAACGCATGGTTGTGGTTTTGCTATAACACCCCATGCGTTTCGTTTTTTGTTAAATTCCACTAACCAATCGTTAATGGCATTTTTCAAAGCATGTCGAGGATGATATATATTCGGAGACATTGTTGAAGGAACATCTTCACCAAGCACTCCATCTTCCGTTTCAGTCTCTAATTTTATATCAGCTGATACAGTATCATCTATAAAACATATAACAAGATATAATAAAATAATACAAATTCATGTGTTTTTTAATCAAAAACAATTGATACTTACTTAAGCTTAAATCTCTTTTGCCATCAACATTACATCTACTCCATTGAGCTAATGTGTGAATTGCTATAAAATTTGCTCCATATTCACAATTAGGATTAGTTAAAACACCTCTCAGTTTAGGTATTAAATCAGGAGATCTACCAGAATATGGCCCTAAGAATACACGCTTCTGATCATAATCATTAGCATGTAAATTATCCCATATAACTGGTGGCCTTCTCAAAACTTCTGTAATTTCTTCAATAGATTCAACAGTTAGAAGTCTAGATATTACTTTAGGACCAGTCCACATTATATCAATTTCTTGGGCCAATTTACTACCAAGTGTATTTAAATATTCTGATGATGCTACATTTGGCATTGCTCTAGTTGCACAATATTGTGTTGGACACAATAGAAATCTGGGTTGACCAAGATGATGGAAAATATCATTTGTAACAGAAACCTATAAAAAGATTATTCAAATTAATTAGAAATAATATATTTATAATATGTTATAATATATTAATTATTTTCTTAATACATACTTGTGCATGAGCAAAAGATTGAAATACTTCTTTATCTGCTTCACTCATTTCTGGTTCTATATCATCAAATAATAATGCAAATGCAGTACAACCAAATTGACTAACTTGCTCTAATTTCCTTTTTAATACAGTAACTTCTTTTACACTTGAATATGTGATATCTAAGCCTGGTGATAATGCATAATAAAATGTAATGCCACATTCTCTTGCAGCTGTTATTAATCCTGTTAAATGTTCAGCTTCTTCTACTGTATATAAATCTCTCCAATATGCACGATGCTTATAATCATCTTTTGGAGCATATAAATATGAATCCATTCCCCATTTTTTTAATCTGAAAATTAATAAATGAAAAGACTTGAAATGATATTATAAATATCATTTTAAAAATTAAAAAAAAACTGATTTAATATATATACTTTTGAAATAAATCCTTTCTTTGTTCTGTGGTCCAAGGCCGCCCATAAAATCCTAAAATATAATTATTATATTAAAAAATATATTTTATTCAAACAATAAGAACTACTGTAATGAATAATACATTCCAATCATTCCCCCTCCTACGCAAAGCCATCACAAACGGTGACTACAATATGTATTACATAGAATAGAATAGCCATTTATATACCTTCGACAACACCGCAAATAAAATTATCGTTTTTCGTATTTATATTTGCGGCCCCATTTGTCTCCGCCATTGCGGATTACAAGAGGCACAATTGTTAGTATAGAACTACAAAAATGGCTATAGTAGTAGTTCGATGCAAAATGTTCTCGTTTCTTGAAAGAATGGAAAAAGTAATCGTTGCAAATACTATCTTCTTTGCAACACAATCCTATTCCACGAACGTCACGACAGCATTACTCGTTTTCTTCAGGAGAAAAAAAGTTTACTCGGAACGATACAATTCCGATATAATAAAAACTCCGTCTCTAGTATTTCTGACAGACTGCACCCGCTGTCTGATCGATACTAAACGATTTCTCGATCCATCGACTATACGCAGAATGATTAACGGAAAGCTCTGTTGGATAGTGGCGACATCTGAAACTTAAATCAAGATTACGTGTTCGAACGTGCAAGACCTTCGTTTACTTTGTGAAATTTTTGTGTTTATTAAAAGAATAGTATCAGTTTTATTGTATATTCAAAATTATTGCAATCTTTGAGTGTAAATATAAGTAAGATAATATTAAGTAAATATAATAATAAGATAATCGATAATAAAAAAATATAATTTTATGTATTTTTTATGTGTAAAAGCATTCTTTATTCTTGCTTATAAATAATTCTAAACTAAAATTAGAAAATTTATTATTATTCATGATAAATATTTATTTTAAAGAAAATATTTCTAAAATAATAAAGATTATAAATCGCAATCAGATTATATGTATTTATTAATTAAGTTAATATGTTTTTTTATAGATGAAAAATTTAAAAAAAAAAGAACATAAAAAAATTTCAGTGAGCTTGCGAATTTGTTGCGAAAAGATGTCACAACAAATACTTCGTGTGAACGTGTCGCAACAGATACATCAATGTTATCGTGTTCGAATTTTCAAAAATCTGTATGATTTCAAAATTAAAAAAGATATATATCAAAATAAGGTAAGCAATATGAAAATTGTATTTATTTTTAGATTTCACATTTTTATTTTTGGATGATCTCTTATTTTTTTATTACGTTATTAAATTATACTATAACAAAAAACAAATAAATAATATAATTTATTATCTACACTTCGTGATATAAATTTATTAATTTTTTAATTATTAAAAAAAGAAAAAATTACAATTATAAAAATGGCAAAGATCTTATATATTTTATAATTTTATGTAAATAAATCAACTTATAGTTAAAATAATTAACACATTATATAATTAATATTATTATAGATAATATACTATGGTATTTCAATTTTTGTATAGGTAAAATTTATATTTGTTCTCACTTTTTATCTATATGAAATATAAATTTACTAATGAAAACATAAGAATATTTTTATATTAATTGTAAATCAAACTTACAAGAGAACGTATGAAATTTCTCCTATATATTCATACTGGTTTTATCAGAGACATCGATTAAACGTAGTCAAGGTATATGTGATTTCGGTATCGTATAACTTTAGTGTTAGTGCTGCAGGAAACGCCACATAAAGCATCCTGCAATACTCCTTTATACACGCAACGAATGTGTGTATAAGTATTCAACAGTATTCAACAGATAATAATATCATAGATAGAAGTATTCTTAAAAAAGATTAATTGTAAAAATATAATTATGAAAAGATATATTTTTACATTGTTGCTCTTTAATTAGTATTTAATAGTAATGATAGAAATTTAATAGTAATATTTCTAATGTTATTTAAATAGGTTACTAAATATTAATTAAAATCAAATTTTAAGCATATATATATGCTTATTTTTATAGTAAAAAATAGAAACAGATTAATATAATGATTATAAATATTCAAATTCTGTTCGATTATATTATATATATTTTGATATATGTAGAAATGATACATGCGCTGTTCGGTATTTTTTAAATTAGTTTCTCGAGTTTTTATCGAATGTAATCATTTGAAAATTTGTTTCAAAGAAAGCATAAGTTAGAAAAATATATGAATATTTATTAGAATTATAAACAAAACGTGACATTTATATGTATGAAAATTAAATTTTTATATTTCTTTCTCGTCCTCTGATAAGAAAATATAATTCCTATAATAAATCAAAATATTTTTTTCGACAAACTTCTAATGAATTGTGTATCAAAGATTTACATAAAATATTTGATAGAAGTGTTCATAACATTCTAACCATGGAAAAAATATCAGATGGCAAGAAGGAACAACGTGCAATTCTGTCCGAAAAATGGTACGTGATATATAGTTTATAGGTTAGCGCATGCGTGTTAGGTTGAAATGGAAGGGTCATACAAATCGTTTACCACAAACACCGCGAGAAGGCGCGATGATCGTACCTCTAAAGAGGGGTGTAGTTTTTTTTCGAACAAATGGTGGGGGTGTCGAAGGGGCGGGTATGGCCCGTGGTCGTAACAACGGAACCGTATCAGTGTGAGGCCGGCTATCAGCCGCCTAACATCGAGGTTGGGGTTACGCTTGTATACGTAACGCGGCTGCCGCAGGCACCCACACACATATACTTGCGACACCCGTGCACGGATTCTCGCGGATTCTCTTGTCGTGGGCTAGGCGAGCAGAGGGATCTGCGAACTGTTCACGCGGGGAATCCTTTTCGGCTGTCAACGGGTGGGCAGCCTTTCTCAATGCAGTATGCGTCATAATCGATAAGGGCAGAAGCGGGGCGCGTGTATGGCATCGTCTTAAAGGAAACGTCGCGCCCTTTGTCGAAATGAATGAAAGTCGCGAGAAAGGAACAGAGAGAAAGAGAGGGAGAGAAAGAGAAAGAGAGTGTGCGATTGGGCGAGGTGAGTGCGAGGATGTGTGGAAGGGAAGGAGAGACAGGGAAGCATAAGGAATCGTAGGTGTCGAGGTTAAGGGAAACCGTGACTAAAGGACGACAAGGGGTGGGGGATAAGACGAAGTTCGCGCGCGCGTGTGTCTCGTAACAGACAAAAAAATAAAGAAAAAAACAATCACAGTACAACGACACATCGTGGACATTGGGATTGCTCGATTCTTCGTAACGAGTCTCTTTTCATTTGACTGTCGCAGAGAAGGATCAACGGTGCGCCATACGTCGAAACGAACAACCGGCCTCCGGAAGAATGGAGTGTGGACAACGTAGAAAGTAAAAACTATAGACAGGACGATTTAAAAAGAAACAGAGACAGAGATAAAGAAAGAAAAGGAAAAACAATAAGAGAGAAAGAAAGAGAAAAGAACTGGTGGTATCATCGTCGGTAAGGAAACTGCGTAACATAAACGGGTCACGCGAGTAAGCCGTGTTATTGGTGTCCCGTGCTTCTAGGGGGAAATATCGAGAAGCGGTGAGTGCGGTATCGAGAGTAATTAAGCAGTCGCGGGATTATTCGGTAATAATGGCTGATCGCGATTGATTGAGGGAGACAGGACAAGTATGTGCACGGCCACTGGTGTACATTTTGGTTACATTTAGCCGAATAACGCGATAGAACGGAATAAAGATAAAGAAAAAAGAGAGGGTAAACGAAAATAGATACAGAAGAGAGAGTGAAAGAGAGAGAGAGAGAGAGAGAGAGAGAGAGAGAGAGAGAGAGAGAGAGAGAGAGAGAG
>NW_006263566.1:399754-402041 GCF_000469605.1 Apis dorsata
GCGGGATCATAATCGAAGAAAATCAAATGTCGTTAGTGGCCGTTGCTAGAATCTGGAACGGATATATCGTTAGGAACAAAGTGTCAATCGAGTGAAAACAGCGTAAAACGAAATTCTTTGTGATCGTGACCGAACGTCAATTCCCTTCCTCGTTTCTATCACGGGGACAGAAGAGAGTCGATGTGCTTGTGAGAAACACGGTTGGATCGTGTCGAAGCGTAGCAGCGAGGAGCAACGGAGCACGATTCGAGGCGGGCAGATGATTTTCGATCGATCGACGGTCGCACGGCATCGAGACTATCGCGCCATCGAGTTTCGTTACGTGTGTAGGTTGCCATGCCGTCGAACTGCCGTCGGAGATGCGCATCAATGTTCAGTGATGACGATACTTAGTTGAGCATGTGTCATTTTTGACAGGATCGACAAGGAAGAACAACGGTCGTCACGACATCTGGTCCTTTCAAATGATGTTTGGATACATTCTCGACGGAGAAGGAGAGACGGGTGATTAGTGACAAGGAGAAGGAAAGAGAGAGAGAAAAAGAGAGAGAGAGAGAGAGAGAGAGAGAGAAAGAGAGAGAAAGAAAGAAAAGAACAGGTAGAAGAGGAAGAAAAAAGTGTAAGAAAAAAGAGAAAAAGGAGAAGTGAACAGAGATTCGGTGTTGGCAGAGGAGAAAAAGAAAGAATGGCACTTCGGTATTTGTGTTTGATCAAATCGAATGTGATGAATCGCATTGTAAACGCAACAAAACGCAAGGAACGAAACGAGATGAGGAAGCATGCGACCGAAGCAATCCGTTTCCCGCGACTCGTAACCGTGTCTCGTTTCTGAGGAGCGTCCCATCGACGTAGTTTTTATGTGTTCTCGTCAGAACGGCGACGAGCGAGAGGATTCGGCACATTGCCCGTCGGTCGCACGTGCGCATTGATGGTCGACAGTGAAACTCCTTCCAGAGGCAGATAGACGCGGAATAATCCTGTGCTTTTTCTCGTGACGAGTTTTTGTGTCAAACAGGTGAGAGATACGGCCTTCACGCACAAGGCTGGCAAACGAATCACGCGTATTCCGTCCCAGAACGAATATTAATAAATATATATATCTATAAAATATATATATATATAAAACAGGAAAAAAAAAGAAAAAAAGAGAGAAAAAATTAGAAGTCCTGAGTGTATGTGGAGCCCTTCGAAAACGGGAATTGTTCAAACGGCCAACCATCGTGTCCCAAAGAGAATAATCGGTGACTAGTCGTACCAATCGTGTGCAACGTGGTGAGAGTGACAGAGAAAGGAATAGAAAGAGAAGGCATGCTCGGTATACGAGATGGTGTGATCGTTTCTGACCGAGCAACGGCAACAGCAGCAGCACATGCTACGGTGATTCGTATCAATTCGCGACTGTGATTTCTAAGCTTAAGGTTATAAACAAAATATTAAGAAAAAAAAAGAAAAGCAAGAGTGGAAGGAGAAGAGGCGGATGAAATATATAAATTATTAAAAAAAAAAACAAGATAGAGAAATATAAAATCGTCCATTGTGATACTAAGATATATTAAAGAAAGATTAGGTGAACATGTGCGTTTAAGGAGATGGGTGTGAATGAAAGGGGGCGCGACACAGAGTGTGCCAGACTGAAATGCGAGTGTAATTAATGGAAACAATGGTCGATCGCGGGGCATGCGTCGGATTTATAAACTGTGATACACTGATAACCACACCGAAGAGAGCCTGATGTTCGATCACTGACGTCGAATCGCGTACCGACCTATCTGCATAAAACAAGTGGAAACAAAGTGGGATGAATCGCCGGTTTCGAATCACATTTTTGACCACCTCGTGATTCACTTCGCAGGTACATATTATTTTCACATCTATTTCTCGTTATCCCTCATTCGGTATTCTTAATATTATGGGCACTAAAGCATGAGTTACATTTGAATTAGGTTATTCTTAAATCTAGGATACTTAATTTAATCTTAATGTGATAAATGTTATTAATTAAAAATGACATTTTTATGTATATTCTATAGAATGAAAAATAAGATGAAGTATTCAAAAATGAGATAATTTAATACAAATTACTGTTGATCACATGTAAATTAATACGATATATCTATTAATTAAGGATTAATAATTCTAATAATTTACTAACAATAGAAACTCTATTCAATTCTCTTTCTTTTATTTCTGTTTATAATTTCATTTGATGAGATTTTCAGTTATCTTTATCACTTAGAAACATTAGAATATTATGATACTAAAGCATGTATATATATATATATATATA
>NW_006263566.1:402384-403942 GCF_000469605.1 Apis dorsata
GATAAATAATTAAAACGAGGCAAAGGGAAATGAAATGGTAAATTGAAAAACAGGTTGAACAATATTTCATGAAAATTAATAAATTATATATGGGATAATTGCTTTACATTAGAGTTTTGTATTTACATTTCCCTCTTGTTTCTATGAAATGGGGAAAAGCTTTCTCATGTTCTGAATTTTTGAATTGTGTCTATTTACCCTATTTGCGAATATAATAAACGATAATAAAATAAATATTTGAAATAGTATAGTAAAGAAAGGTGTTAACGTTGCTTGGAAATTCTTTTTGTTATTCAAATGTTGCTTCTCTATTCAAACACTCTTGACTTTGTTTTCGCGTTATCATTGCAAATGAGCTACGTATAAAATGTTTCCGGGGTCGCGAATCAACACGGTGTTCTATTGTTCCTATCAACAATAAAAATCACATGTGTAAATTAAATATCGTGGGAAAATTACACGAAACTCAAGATGACCAAACAATCATATTTCTTTAAAAATAGAAAAAGGATTGCTGTAATCATATTCACGTAACGTCAATTGCTCGTTCCTTTATTATTTTATTTTGAATCTTAGATGTGCCATTTAATTTTGATTGATAATAGAAACATAATAAATATTGTTTGATCATTGTCATATGTTTATTTTGTTGGATAACATATTTGTAGTCGAAGCATGTGGAATTTCTACAACGATTAGCATGGAAGCCGTTTCTTGAGTATATTAGAGTCATGAATGTGGAACAAAGTTTTTTTTTTCGTAGAAGGCTTCGTTGTAGGAGGAATCGATTTTGAAAATTCGTTGAGTACGCGCGCACTTGAACAGGTTGGATAAAATGGAGCAGCAACTCGGCCAGCCATCGTTCCATTTGATTTTTATTCGTGAGGTTAATGAAAGAATTTATACTATCGTTTTTTTAAAAAAAAAACAATATTATATCGAATAATGCTTTTGTATACATTTTTAATAATTGACAACTTGAAAAAAATTAAAAATTTAAGATTATTTATAATTTTTCATTTTCCATGATATTCCGTGACAATTTTCAAGTACATATATACATAAAGAATACGATAATTTTTATTCTACATTAAATTACCAATATTATTTTTAAAATATTTTCTTTGCAAAGCATCACAATTTCAACGATATTCTATAAATTTTCACATTAATCGAAATTCGCTTAACAATTCTTCCTAAACAAACTCATTTAAAATTTCCCTCTTCTCTCTTTTTCAGTCGATCAGCTTCAATCGGAAATCACTGGTCATTGCAATCCTCGAGATCGAGAGCGGAAGCTCGCGATACCGCCAGTATCTTCTCCATTATTACGCTGAACAACGTTGATGACGTGGATCCTAGAGAAAGAGGTCTAGGCGTGACAGGGCCAATAAGGAGCTGGTGGGGAGGTGAAGGGAACACGTGGACAGGCGGCGAAAGAGAGGAGAAGAGAGTTTAGTGCAGCGTCACCGAGGCAGTCACCAGGCATCGTGTACCACCCCCTGGCCACGGGGGGTGGGACAGAAAGACCGTCAGCGTGGGTGCCGGTGCTGCAGGG
>NW_006263566.1:404401-409777 GCF_000469605.1 Apis dorsata
GACTTCGAGCTCGAATCGCAAGAACAGAGCCATGTCCATGAGGAGTCTGCACCGGCGCGTCTCTCACCCGTAAGTCGTTAATTCTATTGTATACTTTAGCCTTGTTGATTATACCGTTGGATTACACGTGACTGGCACGCGGATGGGATCGAGATTGGCACGGGTTGATGGTCAGAAAGTTTGAAATCACTTTCAGTTGAATTAAATTTTCTATGTTAATTTTAAGTTGATCGTGCCAATGTTGATTTAGTAATTTTGTTTACTTTAATTAATAGGTTTTCACGTAGAGAGAATTTTCTGCATTAATAATGTATGTGTTAATTTGGATCTCTTTGAATACTTGGATGGAATGCATTAGTGATTTCAAATTTTTGGTTGATAGTATATATGGTGTATGAATCATTGGACACTTCATTGGATTTTAATATGCACTTGTATGTTTAAAATTAATCAGTGTCCTAACTTATGTAGTATAGGAATTGCAAATTAGAATGGAAAAGTTTAGTGAAGCTTCAAGATAGATAATAGAAACAAAAAGATTTTGTGGTTTGTTTGCTAGGGTAATAAGAACTTAGAGAAAAAGAGCTTAGAGATTGTATGAAATTATATATTTGATATTATAACAATGATTATTTAATTCGCAAATTTTTTAAGTTTAAATAATTTATGAGAAAATATTATTCAGATATATTCGACATTTACATATTAATAAATAATCTTATATTTTTTGATTGAAAAGTAATAAGAATAATTTTAATTCAAAGATATTTTAAATATTAATAAATTATAAAATACGGACATATATTTTACAAGTTTTTTTATGTAATTTTTAAATTTATTTTTTGAAATTTTATAAAAATTTTTAGGAAACAGACAATTTAATCTTTTTCAAAATAAATCTATAAAATATATCTCGATCCCATCAACCAGATTCTTGTTTGATATAGAAATAGTTATAGAATTTAGCGTTTAAATTTGAGAACAGAAATCTGTTGACGCTTGGATTGATCGATTCGGTAAAGCAATTGTCTGGTAAAGATCCGGATTCGAGTAATAGTCCAATAATCCGATTGGACAATGTTTTTTTCTTTATGAATTGAAGATAGGGAAAATGATAAAGTAAGAGAGATTTGAATGGTTTAATGTCATCTAATTTCCTGTATCCGAACTTTCTTGTAACTGAGATCTCGTAGGCTTTTACAGTCAGAAAGTTTTATATGTAAGAGGTTAAAAATTCCCTGTTATAAATTGTTTCCTCTCAAGAAAAACTTGACCAAAGTTAAAATATATTTTTTATATAATTATTTTTGTTATTTTAATTAAAATTTTTTTAAAATAAAATTATAGATTCATTATAGTCAATAATATTACAATAATTTATTCAAATATTATTATAAAATAATTTTCAAGAAAAAATTTCTTTTAATTTCCATGTAAACTATTGGTCAATATAATTCATCATATTTTTGATTATTTTATTTTTATAGTTAAAATTATTATTTTATTTTTTTATAGAATTATATATGTGAAAGATAATCTATAAAAAATGCAGTATTTATATAAATAATAAATTTTTATTTTTTATCGCTAATACTATTTATTTAATAAATAAAATATCATTTACTTTATAAATGACAAGTAACAATAGATGGGACAAGAAGACTAACTATAATATTAATCAGCAGTATATTCATCTTAAATATGTCTGACCATATTTCATATATTTTCCTTTATTCAGTAGTGTAGGTCAATCATATCTTCTTACGTACACTCTTTTTCACTCGAACATAATTATCAAAGTATTTTCGTTCAAATTTCAAATTAAATCTATAGAAATAAATAAATTGATCAATAATTCTATATGAAATTTTAAAAATTATTTTACTATTTGTTCTATTTAAGATACTTTAAAATTGGGATTACATTCAACCAAAGATAAAAAGCAAACACATCGCGAAACTAAAAATTATCCAAGTAGAACTAAAAAGATCTCTTTTCAAGTGTTCCAAGCTTAACGAATATCAAACATTGTAGAACCAACATTCTTAACACCTCGTATTCATGTCTCATTGTACCAAGAATAACTAGAAAATGAAATCTACTTCTCCATTCACATAAATTTCATTTTTTCCAAGTATCGTCATCATTACACGTTTTAAGCATTCATTACATGTTTTAAGCATTCATAAAATATATTCTCGATCTTTCACGTAAAATATCATAATGTGTAAATTCGATGCTCGAACTCAATGCTGTTTCTTCAATCATTATTCATAGTCAACAAATAACGCGATAAGTTCAATAAGGCCTAAAATCTTTGCTTGTTTCTCTATTTCTAGTTTTATTTATTATCTATACTATAATAGGCATTTATAGTATTCCAAAATGGCAGGTTAAATCATGCTCTAAAATTAATCAATCTTTTAAAGTTCACATGCGATCTAAGTGCAAGACAATTACTCGAAACGAGAATCGATCACTGGAAGACGTGACTTATATTCGTTTAATTTTGGCCATAAATCATTCTTTTCTCGAGTTTGTTTCCTTTGCTTTACAGCAATTAGTTCCAGAAGGATGCGTTTATAAATATAACGATCGATCCGCGCTTTTTCTAATCGCTGGGTTAAAAATATTGTTCCTGAAGAGGGCGGATTCTCCAAAATGGTCGAAATCGAAGAATTGGAACAGCATTTCTTCAGCTTTAGAAAAAAGAAAGGAAAAAAAAAAAAAACAAGTTTCTCGTTTAAATGGGGAACAATCGATTGGAGGGCGCACGATTCCCGAGGATCGTTCTTCCCGCAGATTTTCGCATGAATGAGATTCGCTTGGAAACGATCGACTACGCGGACCTTAATAATCGCCTCTCGCATGTCTGTCGACGAGATTTTTATTTCCTTTGTCGCGAATCTTCGAGTCGAGAAATTTCTTCCTTCTTACCTCTTCCTTTTTTCCTTTTATGATTTATGCAAACGTCGGCGAAGTTTTTAGATTCCTTTTTCTCGTGCAATTTTTGCTCGCAAGTTAATATTGAATTATATATAACGAGGATGGAATTATGGTACGGTTGGATAGTGTTTATTTCTCGTGTAAAAATAGAGATATTGGATACAGTTTTTTTTTTATTGAGAAAATTTGTTGTTGCTTTAAGAGTGTTTATAGAGTAGTTTATCAGGGTGGGAATTATTTATTGTCGGTTTTAAGTAGCGCGAGAAAGAAATTATTGTTGTCTGTGCAGGCACAGTCTTACTCCCCTTCGACGACTCTATCTCTGTCTTGCTTCGTCTAGTGTAAAATTAAATTGCTTGTAACTTGCAAAATAAGCTTCAATGAAACAATATTTTTATGCAACATCAATTTTTGTATTTTTGTTCAATCTTTCGAATAATCTTTTAAATTTTTCTCTATCTTGTTTAAATATGTATAAATTAATTCCTTCGTTGCAAATTTATGCAAAGATGAAGAATATTCTGCAGAAGAAACGATGCACAGATTTCAGAAGTTTCATTGAGTTTGTAAATCCGAATCTTCCTTCGTGATATACAAGAATAATAGTAGTAGTTGAAATGTGTATATTGACTAGATATTTGTTGAATAGTTAGATCTTTGATGAACTTCGGCGATGGAGTAACGTTCCATCCATGAACTGACAGAATTTTCGAAATTGAGTCCAGTCAATGCAATGTTAGTCCAGTATTTGGTAATGCGATATCGGTTTTATCTTAAAGATTGTAATATGGAACCAAATGGTTTTCCTAGAAGGCAAACTATCTCTCACAAATTAAACTTGTATATCTTCAGTCACGTGTATTGTTATTATTGGTTAATTTAATCAATTTCAAGTTTGATACATGATAAAGAATGCAAATCTATTAAAAAATATTGGAATATGACGAACATTAAAATTTGAAATGTGAAGATATAGATAAAAATGTTTTTCGTGACATATTCGCATATGCAATGATCTTACTACTGTATAATTTTTAAAAGTCAAAAAGTGGAACAAAATTCACCACTTACCGTGCTACTTATTTTGAAGATACTTAGCAATTTATGATCTCTATCCAATGTTTAAATTCCTTATCAATAAAAAAATATCCTTTTTATCTATTCATATATTCCTTTAAAAAGAGGATAAATTTTTAGAATAATTTGACTCGTGTCGGATCAAATCAGAGAGATTTCCTATTTTTTGATGCGTACTTTTTACAATCATATCATGAACTTTTCCACAAAATTTCACCTATCTCGCTTTCCTTTCGTTTTCCATCAGTACTATTGTCATCAGTATGCATAGATAATTTGCATTTCGTTGCATTTCACAAATGTTTTTTCAACTTGTCAATATCCAACCCTTTCGATTTTTGGTGTCACATTAAATGCGTTAAAGGAAGGATTAACGCGGTCGATCACCGATTCTTTTCACGCACCGCCCCTCGCCGCCTTTCCCTCGTTTCCACGCATCTCCTCGGATCTCCGGGGTGAGATGTAACGCGTGCTCCTCGAGAGAGGGCGGTCTAAAAAAAGGACGCCGCGCGAAAATAGGCTCGCGCGCGTTTATCAGCGCGGCAAAGCAAACGCGCGTGAACAAAGTTAGCCGCGTGTTACGCCTTTGAACAAAACAGACTGATGCATCGGTTAAAACAATTAGCAGGGGGAACAACTATTCGTATAAGTTTAAAAGGAAGAACTATCCAAGCCTGGTGCAATGTAGCCAATTAATTGATACGCATGAGAAAATGTTAATGTCTTCCTAGAACTCGAATAACATTTTATATTTTTTTTTAAATAGTTCTTTTTTGAATTTAAAGTGATTAATTAACGATCAATTAATTATAATTATTGTTATATTATTCTTAGAAAAAGTTACCTTATACACTTCTTTTACAAAAAGATTATCAATTATTCTTTTCAACTGATTTGAACATTAAATCCGTTTAGAATAGTACAATTACAATAAAGAAATTTTGTACTGTGAAGATTTACATTTCTACAAGTTAATAAAATAGGAAATTCATTTACACATTGATGAAATTCGAATACGGATTTATTTTACCTATTAAATATTACAATATTAATATGAACAGACAAAAATTTAGTAGTAATTTAAATTAATCCATCTCTATTTATACATACGCATACACCTGAGATCTTATTGAAATCTACGGAAAGAAAGGATATTAGCCATCGTTCGAGCCAAGCTTAAATCTCTATTACCCATTATCCGAAGTCAATTACCGCGGGCTTTAAAGGACGTGACTCGACGCAACGGTCGTGGAATAATGACTAACAGGTTGCAGAAGATACTTTGTAGTCGAACACTGGTTTTTAACGACGTCGATTAATTCTCGTGATAAAACATCGAAACGTCTCTATTAC
>NW_006263566.1:410361-427758 GCF_000469605.1 Apis dorsata
ATTGAAAATGGAGCAACTCACTTGGATTCGTGTTACTGTAGGACAGCTTTGAGGATATCACGGTTCGATCGAAACATGTATTCCTTTTCATTCCCTTGCTTCTTCTGTTTCTTTCTTTCTTCCTTTTTTTTTCATTTTTAAGAGAAAGCGATATAGTTACGTAATATCTGCATGAGAAAAAAGGAGATTCGTCTCCTCGACTCGGGTCCATCCTCGTCCTCCTTTCCCCTAAAAGCCTCTCCAATCACCGCTGAATCCTTCATCCAACTGGAAAAGTTGCTAAAGAACAAAATTGTAACCCCGGGCCTCGGATTCACGGTTTGCCCGTGTCATCGCTGACGCTTTGTTCAACAGCTGATACGCTTTATCGGGCCTATGCAAATATCTTTGCGTTAAATGACGCGTCAAATCCGCGTCGAGCTGCCCCATTAACGCGGATAAACTTTTGAACGAAAAGTATTCCTCGCGAAAAAAGCATTCCTGGCCCATATTGTCATTTCGAACGGATCTGAATCCGTTTGATATAAGAAGATTGAATATATTTAATCATCGTATATCAAAATTATTTTGATTCTCTAGAATTTTGGAGAGTTTGGAATAGATAACTTATTTCTTGTAGAATATTTTTATATTTTAAAATGAATATCTTTTAAATTGTTTCATTTAGATAGAAATATAATTGTAGGTATTTAATTAGTGCACAAATATTTAAAAATAAAATGTCACATTGATTACCGATAATGTGTATCAAATTATTTATCAGTTACTATAATGCACTATCGGGATTTCAAGGATATATCACGCAGAACGGCATTTTCCAATTTAAATAAAATTGAAAAGAAAAGTAATAATATTACATTTTTTTAAATGTGAAGCTAAGAATTTTAACTAAAATTAAAAATTATATATATGTCTAATATTTTAAACGAGATATTAATTTGATCGAATAGTTTTATAATATTCGATACAATATTTGTAACATTTTATAATTATTTAAAAATATTTCTAAAGTTAAAATTCTATAAATTTAATTAATTATCTCAAAAGAGCACTGTTAAAATTAAAATAAATTAAAATTAGAATAGTACATTAACATTGCATATTTTTGAAAATATTTTGAAAACTGATAATACTTTCACTAGCTTTTGTTTGATTTTCACAAATTTCTAACAATATTACTTTTATGAACTATCTTTTTGTCTTGTAATTCCGCGAAATAATTTTCTGCCGGGTAAAGGGATCGGATTAACGACAACGCGATCGTTAAGCAAAAGCTGAATGAAAGGGAAGGATTACAATGGGACGCGTTTCATTCGAATCAAAAGGCATTACTAACAAACGCAGTTCTTGAGCTATTAATTCTATGTTTATCGCTTTCATTTCTTCGTTTCAATTTTGCGTGATTTCCATCTTCTTCCCTCTCTAATATTGTAGAAAATGCAGTTGAACAATATGAATACAAATAAAAGTATAATTACAAATAAAAGTACAATAGGTAATACAGGTATTTCCTGTATTCTCAGCACAAAAAGTGTACACCGTTTATTGTATTTTATTCTGCCATTGTAATATAAAAATATAAAAAGAATATAAATATTTTTTTTAAAGTAGATTCTTTTTTACATGAACATGATTCAATTCAAATACATGATCGCATACTTTTATATTTTTCTTGAATTAATTCTATTTGTTGAAAAAAATTATATGTATATAATATATCTCTAATTGTTCTTAAAATTTTTGTAATTTAAATTTTCCTTTTTGAAAAATTGCAGATGTTTTTTCTTAGCATAATATCTATAAATCTTTAGATCATTTCGAAAAATGTGAATCTATTTTAAAAATTATTAAGAGTATTTTTCGCAACACAAGTGAACATTGTGTTGAGAATCAGTCGAAAGCAATTTTCACTTTGTGTTCATTTTCGAAAAATCACTCTTGCAAAAAACTCATCGTTTTACTTTTAAATAAACTTTTTAAAGTCCAAAATTTCTTTATACGCGATAAAAAAATTTTCAATCATTTTGCGGATAATTTACATTTAACTCTGCATCGTTCATTTATGCAAAATCAAGAAGACCGTAAAAAAATTGAATATAAATATAAATCAAAGTAACGAGATTTTAAGTGTCTGTTTATTTCACTTCATTCAAGTGCATTTCCACTTGGAATCTTTTTCTCGTTTCTATGTTCCGCGCAATAACTTGCGGGATGATTACGTGGCCAGTATGCGTGTGCATGTCGAATTTGCATAATTTGTGCGTGATTTACATAATGTCAATATATATATATATATATGTATATCATCGGTGATTAATCTACGTGGCCTCGGAAATGGGTGGACGAACCGAGTAGTTGTAAAATTCCTGTCTCTGCTCTTGGCGTTGACAAATCGTGTTTTCTTTAAATCTTCTGGAATGTAAAATTGGGGATGTAAAATGTTTTGTGGTATGTAAAATTACCGTTGTCACGAATTCCTTTTTTTAAGCATCCAGACGAATTTTCGGAAATTTTATTCTAAAATTTATTTTAAAATAAAATTTTATTCTACGTTTATCTTTTTGTCTTTCTTTTTCTTTTCTTTATTTTTTTTTTTTTTTGAGACGATAAAGAAAAATGAAAATTCAAATAAAGAGAGTAATCGATAAAATATATCCATGGAATAGTTTGAAGAATAAAAGGTTATATTGGAGGTATCTTATATGAAAATTAATTAAATTAAATTACCAATCTCGAGATTTTTGATATCTCGAATTCGATTTCTATTTTTCTTTTTTCCTTTTGAGAGAAATTTATCAACCAGTTTTGATTAAGGGAACTCCTCTAACGAATAAATTGATGCTTTTTTTTACTTTCCTTTTTCGAATTTTTTTAATTAAAAAATTTTATTTTTGGATTAAAATACTTCTAAATTAAAATAATGCAATAAAAATATCATTATCTTTCACATTTTTTCTGAAATATAATTATCAATGTATTATAGTTATAAATTGATGAATGATAATCTTCTCGAATATTAAAAGAGAAATTGATCGTTCATTTAGCAAGCATAAAATTAAAAAATGGAAAAATCGAAAAATAAATTGTTCCACAATTTTCAACAATTTTCTCGTTAACTCAAAAAAATAAAACAAAGAATCGATCGTGGAAAAAACTCTCATCATCGTAATTCAATAACCTCATTCGAAATTTCACATGTTTAGTTATATTCGAAACGAGTCAAGATATAAATTCAGTATCCACGTGCAGAAATTTCCATGAAGGTCTTTTAATCCAATTCCTTAATCGTCTCGGTGCAGTTCGAATGAAGAAAATGATCCGAAGGTTGATTTCATTAAAAGAACCTTTTGAAACGATATTTTTTGCTGGACGAGATACGTGTCGGCCGTGGTAAATCGATTTTTCCGACATGCATACGGGATCACATTTCGCGATGATCGAAATTCGAAATGCAGCCTGTATTGTGTATGAAATCATAGAGTGATTTCCTTTGCATAAAATTCAATTTTTTCCTCTTGATTATTGTTAAAGAATAATGACGATGTTATCATTAAAAAAAAAAGAAGAGAATAGAAATTGTAGCATCCGCGCAATAGAAGAAAGTTAAGAAACAAAGGGAGCAGTCACGTTTCGTTTCGTTTTTCGCTCGCAGCCGAGCGAAAGGGTGAAAAATGGAAATAGCAGCGGCCACAGAAATCACGAACACTGGGTTCATCCGTGCTTAAGTTTCTTTATCCTGTGTGAGTTAATCTCGGCATCGTGCCTCGTCTGGTTCTCTTTTCCCCGTTTCAATGCAAACGTTAATATTGAATTTGCGAGAAATTATACGAAACATCATAACATATAGAGCAATTGCATAGTTGTAAATTGTTTTAGAATTCTCGTGAAATTTTATTTCTTTGAGATTTGAATTTTAATTTAGTCATTAAATTGTTTCATTCGGTTAAAAAAGACAAATAAATTTGAGAAGAATTACTTATCTACATATGTTACAATTTTTAATAAAATATGCAATAAAAGTAATTTGACAATTAATTATATTACGAATTAAAATATTCGTGTGATTTAATAAGAGTTTATACTTCAAAAATTCACACGTTTATTTATTATATATATTTTATCGTCGATTATTCCATTTATCCTAATATGTTATACAAATGATTATATATTTTGACAATATATTAAAATTATTTATTAGTAATCAACTTCCATTATTAAAAAATCTTTAGATAAAAGAATATTATTGTTTATTGGAGAAATCGAAATATTGGATATAAGTTTAACAACCTTAATATCTTTTGAACATTCGATCTCAACTATTCCTCCAACTCTATTCTTCCCATAAGAATCCCCGATCATCGATTAAAAATAACTTACACTCCGTTGGAGGTATCAAACGACTTTCTTTCCACCCTAAATCAAGCTTTTTTTAAACTCATTGAACACAACCACTGAAAAACAAAACCTACGATCTCTAAATTTTTCCTTAAAATTCATTTCTACCATGTTCTTTCATTAAATTCCCCTATCTCATTAGGATCGATCGAAATTGTTGTAAATAAATAATCGAAACAAGCATAATCAGATAAAACGATAAAACGAAACAAATTTTAATCTTCAAATCGCGAATCTTTAAACGCTTCACCGAAAAGAAAAATTCACGATATTCCATGAATTTCTTCCTAAAAATTCATTTCTATACATTAGCCCCGATCTATCTTATTAGAATCGATCGCAATCGTTGGAAAATAAATTAAACCCGAACACGCACTCGCGCTCATATTACAAAACGAAATGTTAATCATTTGTTGATCAGTGGCACACGATAAATTCCATAAACTTTGCTTACAAGAGAAACGTTATTGCGGTGCTTGTGTCATTCTCTCTCTCTCTCTCTCTTTCGCTCCCTATATGCGTTTCCTTACCTCTCGATCTTCTAATAACGTTTGCATGCATGCCAATAAGAGCGAGCGAGAGAGAAAGAGATAGACAGAGAGAAAGAGAGAGATAGAGAGAGAGAGAGAGACTTACACGACGTTAGAGAGTGGTAAGTAGTGGTTACGTTTCGGAATCTAAGATAACAAGATAGAAACGGCGGAGGTGTATAGTAGGCGTTACAGAGAGTCGACCAGGGAGCAATCAATAACTGACCCATATTGTAGTCCTCGTTTTACTCTCTCTTCTATCTTCTCTCCGCGTCCTTCTCCTCTCTCTTCGTTTCTTCTTTGCAAGCCCTACTCAACAACGCATCACTCTCTCTTTCTCTCTCTCTTTGTATCCCTCTTTTACATTGCTTCTCTCTTCTCTAGATTCCCGTATCCCTTTCCACCCCTGAACAATCCCTTTCCTGTACGTTTCTTTTCCCTTGTTGATCCTCTTCCTCGCGAAAATTTATCGAATTATCGGCGAACGTGGAATTCCTCCTCTTCGACATTTTCTGCATGGAGGAAGAAAATGTCTCGTGCGAGGGTTAATCGTAGGACAGGCATAGTTTAGGGGAAAAAAAATTTCACTTTGGTTGATATTTCATTGCATTTTGTCTTTAGAATTTTGTGTCGAATTCGTGTTTAATATTTCGTTTATTTTATGCATTTATTCGATATTTAAATGTATGTAATATATAAAAAAGAAAAAAATATATTAAATATGCACTATGGTATCTAAAGAATAAGATAAATCTTTATTTAAGCTTCATTTCTTTAGTCCATTTTTCATGCAAAAAATTTTATTTTGCATAAATTTCGCGGTCGATGAGATTTCAGGGAAGTTGTTTGTTATTTTAAAAGTTTGGAATTATGTAAAAGGATTAAAATGAAGCGTAATAGATCGAGGATAGATTTAATTTTAGGAAAAATTTCATTTTGAATGTAGAGAGATTTCTAGGCCAATTGAATCTCGAATTCGATACGTATTAATCTATTATTAATTACAATTAAACATATGCTAATTATTTGCTAATTATGTTAATTATATTTTCATTAAAATGTCGAGATTTAATAAATATGTATTACCAAATGTATCAAAATTGTTTCCTTCTTAGAATTTTGAAACTTAATGAAATAAAAAATAGAACGTAATCATATAATCGAGCTATAATCGTGTAATTTCTAGGAAAAGTTTCCGATGTGTTATCGAAGTGTTTCTAGGCCAATCGAATTTCGAAATGCGTGTGATGTTGCTAATTAAATTTTCTCAGAACTGCAGGTAAAATATTGAAGTGTAAGCGATGTCGATACTTTCGAAATTGTTTCTTCTTTTCAACATTTTGCGAACTATATATGCGAAACAATGAAGGTGGAACTGCTGTAAGCATGATTCTCGTTAAATGCTAACCGAGGTCGAGGTCTAAGTTTGGGAAGAATTTCGCGTTTTTAGGTCATTCACGAATCTCGATTCGACGTGTTTAACACGTCGTTAATTGAGTTCTCAATCAAGTTTCATGTGATAAATTTATAAAAAAACTAAAATGACAAATAAAATTAATATTTATAACTATTTTTCAACTATATATGTAAATAACAAATCAAATTATATTATTCGCAATTAACGTAAAGTACTCCTGTGCGTATCTATAATTTAGATTACGAGGTTTTCGAGGTTCGAAACTGTTTCAAATCTCGAGAGTTTAATGTTTAATGTGCTTCAATTCATAATCATATATTCAATATTTAAATAATGAATTTCATGTTGTAAAAATTGTACTATCATGTTTCTGTCGCTTTCGCGTTTATTTAACTTTTGGTTTGAGTTTCGTTTAACGAGGGCATAGAATTTTTTGGCGAAGTTCAAAGTTTGCTGTAATTGATGCTGGAACCAGTTTCAAGCTTCTATATTCGATGTATAGAATTGAAAACTATCGATTCGAACATAATTTGTACTTTTGAATCGCTTTAATGCGCTTCAATCAATTAAGAAGCAACACTGTTAACAGCAATGTTTACAGTCTTTCCTTTTAAAGCAGTTTATAATACTGAAATCTGTTTTTTATAATACTTTAATTGTAAAAGGTAATTGCTCAATATTTCATCGATATTTTATTTCTAAAGAAAATTTCATTTGAGCTTTTGTGATATATTTAAAATTCCAATGTATTTTTTGTATCTTAACAAAATCATATATATAGCTTGTTTTATTTTCATTTATTTAATACGTTAAGCTACTTAATTTAAATTTAAAATTTAAAGTTATCGATCTTCATTTTTCATAAAGTTAAACATTTTACAGTTTGTTTATAATGTAAATTCATTAAAAATCATTTTACATCATTTAGAAAATTATCTGTACATTAATTTCATAAAAATTAATTTTTCATAATTTTTATTCTGACAATTTATTTTCAAATAATTTTCAAAATATTAAAACGTTTATATTTTCTCAAGAATCTTTTAATTTGTTTGTCTATTTTTAATTAAAGTTCAGAAAAATACTAATTATAAGTGCTACTAATTATATATATATATATATAATAATTATATAATAAGTTACTAATTATAGTGCAGAAAAGTAATGAAATGTTATTACATATGATACAAAAATAATCATAGTTCATGGACAAGTTCGGAATCCCCTTGAGGCGGGTTCCACGCATTAAGAACACACCCTCTTCGGATCGCGCAAATCCGTATATACTAAATATAACAACCCAATATCATCAAGACCGGTGAACTTGGCATGTACCGCTCCTCCATTACGAAATTCACCCTTTTTCCCTGCCAAACGGTTTAAGCACCACCTTTTCCATAACTTGTCAGCTACCACGATGCATTTTTCTTTTTCACGTAGCCATTTTCTAAGTTTTTTCTCAGCCCGCTTTCTAGTAAAGATATTAAAACATAAAGAATATAGGAATGTGAGCTATAAATATCTATTTTTCTTTATAACAAATTCTTTTTTAAGAATGATCAGTTTGTTTGTTCAATTTCTTCAACAAATATTCCTACGATATAAATAATATAAATTTTCTAAAAAAAAAACTTCCATCCATGCATCACAAATCTCGCTATGCGATTATCAAGAGATCCAACGAATCCAAGAAAATAATCTACTCAATAGATGCTCAAAACGATTATCAAAATCTCCTTACCCAAATCTCCTTCTATCGTGCATACTAAGTTAAAAGGGGACAAATTTTTTGCGCGATTTCATCAAAAATCCGCAATGGATTAACAAGGATCCGTATATCAATCCGTCCACCGTCATTTGGCATACGTTCAATTATTCGCATCGTAACTACGATTGGTGTTGATACAGGGAAAGCACGATCAGCTTTATTAAAAGAAGGAACATCGCAACGATTTCGCTAATTGTACAAGCGTGACGATCCTTTCCTCATCGAAATCACCGACCCAGATCTCTTGTCTCTGTCCTTTGGCAGCGGATAGGCAGTGTCGCTTAAATAGATGGCAGCCAAAGGCGTTTTTTCGAGTGGGCCTGAAAGCCAACCGGTCCAACCGGCGGGCGGCCGAAAGGGGGTGGAAGAAGAAGTGCTAGAATGGTTCATATCTCAGCAATCTCTGTCGAGGTTCGCAGGCTAGCAGTCCTCGAGAGGGGGCTCTACAATCTCTAATATTGCGTTCTAACCCATATAACTGAGGCCGGCTGGTGAACACGACATCCGGTACGGGCTTCAAGATGAAACACGCGGTCGCGTGATATCAAAGTCGGTGTTTATTAGCTACTCAGACCGCTTCTCAAGCATCTGTTTCGAAGGCATCCCCTTGCATTTATTCGAAATTTTCAGAGATACGCCGCGTTTCCTCGCTTCGTGATTTCGGATTGGGGAACCCAAAAAACTGTTGCTCCTGGCATTTGATTTCTTTTTCTTTTATTACTCGTGATTTTGGAACTTCAATTTCTCTTGGGAAGGAAGCAATCGAATTGCTTATTTCGTGTGTATGACGGAATAATGTCCTTATTGTGAGGCTGAATGTGATATCTTTGAGTGGCGATAGCTGTTTCGAAGGCTGTGTCCCTTTGGGTATTTGAAATTGTAAAGGTTTTCCATGTTTTCTATTTTTTGATACTGTATTTTTGAGAAATGTAAGAAACCGTATATGTAGGATGTTAGTTCAGATTTCTTTTTTAATTCTTCAAGATTTTTTGAACTCTGAATTATTTTTTCAATACAATAGGATTGCTTGTTAAATATCACGTAACAAACGATTTCAAACTAGATACAAGTTTAATCAAATATCCAGGTTTTAAGAATTCATATTCTTTCATTCAGTTTTAAAAATCATATATATATGTTTTTCTGTTTGATTGAGTATTGTCGTGTCAAAGAATAATTTAGCAAACTAATTAAAGTTTCAAAGCTTTGGTGTGACTATCGTGGGTCGCACGTAACCAACATACCGCTGAACGCGTTAAGTATAGCCCCAGGTGAACTTTTGAACTTCTCATACTTGAGATAAAGGGTATGTAAAGGGGCAAATATTTATCCCTCGTGCTAACATTTGGGTCTTACGGGTTTCAAGATTTGAGTAAATTAACATACAGTTGGCCAAAGTTTTTGTTACATCGATGAAATAATTTTAATATGGATTTAGATATATTCGAGAAACATAAGGATAAAAGTAATCGTGATCGAAAATGCAATTTGATGCTATTACAGTACTCGAGATGCAAATGTCTGTTTCGTTTTAAGAGACTTGAGATTCCATTTGAACCAGATGCGGAAGAACATTTAAAATAGTCAAATATAAACTTGAATTTCGCAATTTTTTGGTTTATTTACGTGAAGCATAAATTTAAGATTGTTTCGAAATTTAGCTATGAAATTTGGATCAAATATTAGAGAAACGTTTAAAATTATTATTGATTGTATAAATATTCTTGATACCAATTTTTTTAATATCAAAAATTAACTTATATTAATCTTCCTTTTTATATGTTAATATTTTTTAATTTTTATTTTGTCTATTTATTATCATTTATCAATATTTGTTAATTAAATTTTTCAATTATAATTCTTTTCTTCACAAGCGAATAAAAATTCCGATTACAGAAATTGAAAAATTACAAAAATAAATAAAAAGAAATGCTAGATATATTGTTATAATTATTATGGAATTAGATTGAGATAATGATACGTAATATATTAATTTTGCAAAGGTATTTAATTTTTGTAAAGTAATATTAATATATATAAGATTTTTATGGCGACACAAGGAAAGATGCGATTAAAGATTAAGAAGGCAGATAATAATAATGAAGCATGAGTACTGATCAATTCACGTCAGACTTGTCAGATATTACCAATATAATCTAAGGTATTAGAATTTGAAACGTTTGATATAGAAAAATCGAGTCACGAAAATGTTTTGCTTTTTATCTTTTCTATTATACGAAGATAGAAAGATATAATGGAAGAAAATTAAATGATTTAACAAATGGTTAAACAATGGTTTTAAAATGGTTTGACAATTTTATCATTTCTATCTTACTTTTCTTTATAAAACATATTTTTACTTTTTTTCTGCTTTATTAAAATCCTACATAAAATTTTTTTGAAGTTATTTTAAAATATTTATATTAACAATCTTTAAATAGTAGCTCACATTTTTATCTTATAATCAATTTAATACTTTTAATAATCATTTATTCTATAGCCGATATCTTGTCTTAAAAAATCGACAATAATGGAAATGATGGAATAACAATTTTTTTCGTAAATATCGCGCAATTCTCGAGCAATTTATGTACCAGGTCTCTTATGATATCACTTCATCATAATCGCACTGTTATTATGAAATCGAGGAAAAAACGTCACTGATCATTGTTGTTGTTGTGTTGGTAGGAGTCGGCGTATTGTCGGGGCTTCCGGCCGATCAGCATCCCAGACTATGAGCAATAGGGTACATTAACTTCTCTTTTTTCTGAATTCTTTTTATCCTTCACGTTTTCTATTCTTTATGCCTGGATTTTTATTATTGTTACTGTTTACTGACTGATATCTTTCTTGTTACGGTCTTGTTTAGCCAACAGATTATTTTCTTCGTTACACGCATTTTTCTTATACTTTACACACACACACACATATACATATACACAAAAAAGTGTTTAGTTACAGGTGTGAAAAAGAAATATGCAAAATTCAAATCGTGATTCTTCGAATCAAAGTAAATCGAAAATCAAGAATAAAAAAGAATTACGTTCTTAGTTGTTAGCAATTAAAAATTGAAAAAAATATTTTTGCAAACAACCTTTCCTCACGAAGAATACAATGATTCTCAAATCTATTGACATCCACGCAGTATCTCATTCAAGTTATAAAAAAGGAAGAATGCAATTTGAATTTTCTTGCTGTTCGAACTGTTTTATATTCATTTTTATATGAAACTTTGCTCGTGTCCAGAGATATTTTTGTAAATTTTCAATTGTTTAAGAACTAAAGAACAAAACTTAGAGTAATATTTCCTTATTTTCTTGGTTTTCCTCTCATTTTGACTCGAGAGAGTCATCATTTCAATTTTTGGACACGAACGTATAGCCAAACATTTTATACACATTTTATATTTATCATTATCTCTATTTTTGTCTTTCGTTCTGTCTCGTTTTTTTAAATAATATCGTACATATGTTCATGTTATTATGAAGCATTATATTTCAATTATATATATTTATATATATATATATATCTTTTTCTCTTTCTTTCTAGAGCCACGAGCTCTATCTCGCAACAATCTGATTAATTATTTCGCATGCATCGATTTTCTTTATTCTCATCAATCAATCTTTATTGTTCCCACTCTATTTTAATAACATTTATATATTATATAATATTCAATTGTCGTATTCATAGTGCATTTCAAATGATTAGAAGTACGATTATAAATATTATATATATTATATATATATTATATACATATTATATTATATATATTATATATATATTATATATATATTTCGTAGGAGGCACATTGTTATTCATATTATTGACTTTCTATTTTATCGTATTTGCATGCGTCAAAGGAAGTAATACACTTCATTATGATATCTTGTACATCACGGTTTTCATCTTATTGTTTTAAATTCTATAGTTTTATCATTTTTTTTTTATCTTTTCTCGAAGTCGTTCACAAATGTTTCGATATCCCGAAGGTAAGTCCTTTTTAGGATAAAGAAGATCAAGATATTACTGCTAATGATTATTATCATATCAATAATTCAATGTCATTTAATATTTTTTGTGTGGATCTCTGCCAAGATATATTTTTGAAATAATAATTCTCGATTCGTATTTTTGAATTTTATCCACATTTTGACATTTTCATTTTCTATTTTTACTCTTGCGATTCAATAGCTAGATTTTTTTGATCAAATCGATTTACTGATGATAACGAAAGTTAGATAATTTTATATTTATTATATGGTATTATTTTTTTAACTACAATCTTTCGTTATATTCCAAAAATTAATAAGAAATAAAATTTAAAATGATATTTAATATACGAATAATTAAATGATATTTAAATATTAAAGGATTAAATAATCATCTAAGATCTAATAATATTAGTTAAGGATTAATTATTAAAAAAAGAAATCGTACAACATCGTTTTAATTAGAAACGCCAGCAATCGCTTCGTGATTTCAAGCTTGTACCCTCGAGACAATTCCTTTTTTATCTTGAGACATTTTCTCGAGAGTTTCCACTTCTAGTGTTACGTTCTACTTTATATCTTTTATATCGGTAGATAAAGTTGAACTTGTCGATATTCTGACGACGACATCGATAACGTTTCGTTGGCAGCACTTCTAAATGAACATCTATCTTTCTTTTCTACTGTTTCTGGCTTGTCGAGTATTCTTTTCTCGCTTTTTACGATGATCACTAGAAAAAAAAAAAGAAAAGAAAGAAAGAAGAAAACCGACACTTATCGAAAATGAATTCATCTCATCGAATTGTTTTACTTCATAATTTCTTGCACTTCTCACCTTTGTTGTTTCTTTTAAAAGGAAGATTCGAATAAATCCAGCATATTTCATTGTTAAGTCTCGTAAAAAGGAAAATTTCAAATATTATTCTAAGAATTATATTTTTATTAATCATCTTTTAATATTAACGAATAGAGATTACTTACAATTCACAAATCTATAATTTGTCATATTTTTACGCATATAAATATTACAATTGATAGACACGTTAATATCCAAAAAAATTCATATACAAAAATATTATCAAAGAATCAAATTTAAACATCTTTAGAATTACATAATACTTTCGTACACAGAAACTTTAATTCATTCATTGATTAATTAAAATTTAACATAAGTTTTTCAATGAAATAGCTATCGAATTTTATAAATATAACAATAATAAAACAAGCTGTTTCAACAATAATTCGCATTTTACCAAATCAATAAATCAATTCGCGGAACAGCTGCCTCATCCACGCATTATCCACGATAAGAATAACAAACCAAAAAAACGATAAACCCCTGAGGGAATCTCCATCTCTCCCTCCCAAAAATGATTTCACCATTGGACAATGTTCAAATGTTGTCTTGGTGACAAACCATCTTCAATGGCGAAGAATTAAAAAAAGAAAAAAAATTCGCGCAACAATTTCGAGGATCGGTGTACTCCGCTATCTTCTTCCAATGTTTCTCACCGAAAAAAAAAAGAAAAAAAAAAACCGGCCAATAACTTTTCAAATAAGCTCGAAACTCCATTGTTCTCGCGATTCGGTACGAGATCGTCGAGAATCGGGGTGGTATCCGTGCAAGTGAAAAGAAAAAAAAAGAGAAAGAGAGAGAAAGAGAGAGAGAAAAAAGATAAAAAAAAGAGAGGAAGAGAAAGAGCGAAAGGGACGAGGTGAAAGGAGAGGGAGGCGATGATAGTAGCGGGAAAGAGTTAGAGGGAGAAAGGGGGACAGGAAAGAGGCGTCAAACAGAGGCAAGCACAGACTGAAACAATAGGCTCGTTCGTTTTGCAGTTTCGTGCACTCTAAACCGCCCGTTGAGCCTTCGTTTATGCGGAAACGTTGTATAGGTGAACGTTCCTTTTTATTTCGCGCGAAAAGAAGGAAATACGGGGGGTATAAAAGAAGGAAAGACAGAAAGAGGGGAAGAAGGAGGGCACCTCCCCTCCCTCTCGGGTGCCAACGGTATTGCACCTTGCAACACACACATACACATATACTTCTCTCACAAGGATGGACGAGTAGACTTGCACCCTCTATTGCGGTCTGATGATGATTAACCCTTTTGTGACGACACACAAAACAGTTGGCACAAAGCGTCGCTCCACAATCACACTACCGTAGGGAGATAGAAGAGCAGTGTTTCGCGCGGACGAGCCATCATCGTATCTTTGGGGAGAGGGTGACGGCAACCACTCTCGAGCGCGCGATCAAGCCCCGGGGGTGATCGTGTATTTTTGGACGTGCCCGTGTGACGGACGAATCGCCGGGGAAGATCGTGGAAGGTCGGTTTTAACATTTCGAGCCTCCGGGTTGCCGGGTTAAATTGTTTCGGGGATGCGTGGGCGGGGTTGATTTAATATTACGTTTCGCGATACGACACAACGTTTCGATATTTCGAGGGATGTTATTCGAGTCTTTTTTCCCCGAGATGGAATTGTTCTTATGCAACTATAGGAAGAATTGTAAATGTAATTTCGAAAACGAGATCGTGGGATTATTATTTTATTATTTAGTTGAGATCAATGTTTCGTTTCAATCGAGGTTAATATAGAAAATAATGTTTCGATATTGATGGGGATGTAGTTGTTATTGCGTTTTTGTTATTATGTTGTTATGTCATATGTTGAAAGAATGCACGTGTATTTGATTCAAGGGTTTATTCATCATTTATCGTGTGATTCTTATGAATAGTTTCTACGATATTTCTAAATAATGTAATTATTTTTGTCGTATTTTACAATACTTTGAATATTACTTGATATAAATACAAAATTATTTTTTAATCAATTAATAATCTGTTTATTAAAATTTAAAAAATTTCGAAAAATTCGAAAGATTATATTTTTTTTCAAAGATAAATGGAAAAGTTGAAAGTACATACTTCAATAATTTTGATGATTAAAGGATAATGATCTAACTTACTTCAGAGACAACAGAGGCAACAGAGGATATAAAAAATTAAGTTAAGATATCGAAAAAGCGAAGAATATGGGGAATTTCTAACTAGAATTATCCAAGTTATCGAACAAGATGTAACTTAATGACAAGTTAATAGGTAAGAACAACGCTTAGGGGTACGTGACAATCAGCCAAGACTTGGTTGCCAAGTAAAGCAGGTTAAATCATTTAACGCAATCGATACATAAAGCCCACCAGTTGATTTTCACCAATTATTTCTCCATATCGATTTCTGTTCGAATCGAATCGAATTTTCTTCGTTTAATTAATTGAATCTTGATTAAAAACAATTTGCTTATACCAAAACTTCCTGAAGCGAAAATTTTATGGAAATGATATCCTTTATCGGTGTTCTCCTCCATTCATCCTCGTAATTACGCTTAAAATAAAAAAAAATTGACAGCTGTTTTTACCGGATAGGATAAATTGAAAAACTTTCTCGAAATGAATAATCTTCGATCTTGCAGGCTGCTCAATTTCCACAAGTTCCTTCAAATGATTTGAATGGATCGAACTACGATGGAAATGCTCAAATTGAAAGTAATAAAAAAAATAATTTTAAAGATATTAGATATTTCTTTTTCTTAGTTTAAGAATGAATCAAAGAATATGTAGGAATTTTTTTAAAATCCATCTTTTTGTTTAAACAATAAGAGAAACATAATAAGATTGTATTTCTAGATTTCCAAATATTTTTTTTTTTATATATATATTTCATTCGGAAATAATATATTTTTCAATAATTTACGACAATAATACAAAATTATTTAAAATCCAAAAAAAACAGCAAAAAATTTACATTACGATGGAAATGTTTCTTTAATGTAATTTTATCTGAAAATAAATTACAGCTATTGAAACATCCGTAAAATAACATTTATGATGCTTTAAGCTGATACGATCGATTAAATAATCATCAATAAATTCATCTGATTTTCACGAAATTACGAAACTTTTGTTTATAAAAGAAGAAAAGTTATTTGAATAGAAAGCTCATCAGTCGAACAATTATTGGTCGGTCTTTTCAGAAGCGTGAGAAAATTTTCCGCCGATATGGCAAACGTTTCCTGAATATCATGCGAGTTGTTACAAACATCGTATAGCCAACATTACGTAGAATGGCACAACAAAGTGGTGCATATCGATTGATTATCCATTAACTTTTGCTATTGTTCCATAATTTATCGAACTCATTTCTGATTTTTCGTTTCAATTGACAGATTGCGCTGATTTAAAAATCCTGATGACATAATAATTTGAAAAAAGATGATTCTTGAAGATGGTATCGTTTATTTATTAGAAAGAGAGAAAGAAAATTTCAAGAAAAGAATTTTAACGGGAGAAGTTTTAATTTTTCGAAATCTTCAAGTTTAAGAAATTGAATTGCGTCCTTGTTAAAATATATTATTGAAATTTTCTTTTTTTGTTTTCATTAATTTCTCGACGCTTCATTTTCTTATCATATCAAGGTTTGGTTGAATTTTAAAGAGATCATTCTGTTGTAATGATATAACTTTGAGTTCAATTTCTTTCTTAGATAATTTAACATAAAAAATTTAATGAAAATTTCAAATGAAAATTGTTTATGATACGATTTTTTTTTAATTTTAATTAATCGATGATCAAAAGATTAATAGAAATTATATTATATTTGCATATATATATTCTAAAATTTATATATTTGCATATACTCTTTTTATTAAAAATAAGTCATTGAAAAATCGAAAAATCAACAAGTTTTTAACATTTGCAAAATTACACTTGAGTAGATACTACGATGCATTTCACGATGGTAAAAAAACAAGAAAAAGCGAAAGGATAGGAATGAATAAAGAGAAAAACTTTGTCGAATTATCTCTGAAAACACTCCTACGATTGCACCAATTCGAAGCAACTAAAGCGCCATCCAACAAAGGCCTAGCGACAATAGAGGCCTCTCGTTAAGCGTCGTTTAAGTGGCTCGTAATGCGAGTGTCGGCGCACTCTTGTAAACAGAAAAAGAAAAACAACCTTCTCCCTTTTATTTCTTCTTGGAATCGCGAATTTCGACTAATCCATCTATCTTTTTTTATTCTTTATTATATCTCATATCTTTAATAATAATCGTCAGAGTTAGTTATATTAGTTAAATTATTCAAATGATGACTATTTAAACATTTCTTCGCATCGATATCGAAATTTCAATTAATCGTAGAATATATTCACACCCTCTACATTAATGTATATTCATTCTCCCGTGTCGTACAGATTTCATTAATCTCCAATTTCATTCTAAAAAAAAAAAAAAAAAAA
>NW_006263566.1:427957-431188 GCF_000469605.1 Apis dorsata
AATTTCTAATTTACATTCAACCCTTATTTTTTCCCTCCACTCTATTATTCCAAACATTCCCTCACTTCGCGAATTTACATATTAATCAAATCCACGCTTACGTATCTCTCATAGCCGGATATTTCCCATTACGAGGACGGAAGGGTGAAAAATAGCGAAAGAACAAACGAAATATCCTGGTGCAGGGTTGTATTGTTGACAATGTGGTGTGGCGACAATGGAAATTACCGAGGATGAAACATCTTTCGCGCCTTTCGCCTTTAAATTGCTCGACCGGCCAAGCATGGATAGGATGGTCTTTTTGAGCCGCGTATAAAAGCTCTCGAGCTCTCGAGTCTACCTTCCAGCTTGCTGTCTCTGTGTACGCGTCTCTCTTTTTTTTTCTTCTTTCTTGTGAACAAAGCTCGTTCCTCCCGTATGCTCGTAGCATGCCGCGTGTACACGTCCATTACACGACGCACGCTATTGAAATCTGCTGCCTCATCTGTTGTGGATGAGATCTGGGGCTTGATCGTGATAGCGGATGTCTCTTTGAGAATTGAAGTAAAATGTTGTAAAATGTAAAACGTGAACGAAAATAAATTTTTTTGATACGATTCTATTTTGTTTGATCAGGAGGATGGAAATTTGGAAGATGGGTGGGCTAGGAGGTTAATAAGATTTATAGTTTTCGAATCTTTTTCGTACGAATTGATTTTGCTTAAGAAATTAAATTTAAGAATGCTTTAACAAAAATGTTTCATGAAATTGATTTTTGAAAATTCAGGATTTTAATAAAAATATATTTAATAAATATATTATATTTATTAATAATAAAGATAAATTGATAATTGAAAACATTAAGATTAAACTTATTATAATAATAATATATTTGAAGTATAACAATAATAAATGTAAAATATATATCCATGAACGATTTTAAACTTGCGTGATCAGTTTCGACTCATCTAAAATCAATAGGAATCTACATATAATAGGAAGAATGCGAGTAACAAGATCACAGTAGTTTCAACCCACCTAAGAGCCATAAAATCTCGTGTAGACGTTAAGATACAAGATATGAAGGTATTCATGGAGCAAAATTCACCTAGGAGTTGCAGAGATTCGTGTTGTAGAATCCCAAGATCGTAGTATTATCTTCATACACCACAAAGCTATAGAAACTGTTGCAATGGTATAGCTGGTGGTTTTAGTCAAGAAATCTAGATCCCATATTCTACAGTCTCAGAAATCTGGTAGAATTTCAAAGTGACAACTTTGACTTTTCGAACCAATATTTTATGCTTCAGAGAATTCTTATTCTTCAGTGTATTCCTTAAAGTTCGATCTCGATTTACAAATCCATGACTCTTTAAATCTTATTCTGTTATCATTAAAGAGACATTATGTCCTTTGAAAAAGCTAAAAAAATCTTAAAATTCTGAAACGTGATTGAAACTGTTTTCAAATATAGATTGAAATTTTCGAATAGTATAGATTTTTATAATTTTTGAATGTACTGATTGTATAAATTCACAAAAATCTATGATGGATTATAGTTTTAATAAATTTCTATACAATTTTGGAATCCTACTTAAGCTTAATGGTGAAATCTATTAATCTTTAATCTACTTTTATATCCAAAAAAGAATTAATGATTTATAATAAAAATTATGCAACATTTCTCTAATTCTAAATTCTAAATTTTAAATCTATCATTGAATAATCATCTGAGCTGCCAATTATCTATTATTAATATAGTGATTAATGTAAAAGAATGTAGAATGATGAAGATGTAGAAATAAACGAAAGAAATTACAGTGGTAAAAGTAAGTGGTTCACAAGTGGTTCACTACAGCAGAATGAATCTCCATTGAAGATCCTAGTATTTCATATAAAGATGACAGGAAGGTGACACTTTCTGCATAAAACAGATACACGATTATCAACGTTTTAAAAAATTCTTCTCAAAGTCTTGAACGTTTTTGCTTTTTATAAAGCTGAAAGAAGTACACGATGGCATCTCTTTAGAAATCTTATCCTCGATTGTATTTTTTATACATTCACTATTTCGTTACACCGTTTGGTCGTGATGTTCTTTTCCTTTAAAATGACCATCCTCTTTGTCTCATGGTTCGCGAAAGAGGAAAATGACTTCCGGGTAATAGGGAGCGATAATTTTACGTGATTTTGCACTTGGTGTAATGAGCTTTTTTCACTTTTTAGCGGTTCCATTTAATTTCCAGAGAAAAATAGTACGAAAATAGTATCTGCATGAAAGACACTGTATAATTGTTTTGACGATAATAAAATTATCTTTATCTTATCTTTTGCTTTTAATAAAATTAAGTAACATTAAATCAAGTGATTAATATGATTTCTTCTTTCTCTCTCTGAAATGTCTTATCTAATTTCGAAACATATGTATGTGAAAACTGAAGAACATATTTATTTAAAAATTAAAGAACTTAAAAATAGAATTTTAAATAGTTATATAGGATATTTTAATTAAAGAAAATATTAAGTTACTATTCTCATAATTTTAATTTTCTTTTATTTGATGAGAAATATCAGAGAAGAAGGATAAATAGTGATGAAAATAAAAAAAAAAAAATTCGTTTAATTAATCGATTGAGATCATTTTTACGATTTTA
Organism: Apis dorsata; assembly: GCF_000469605.1. Classification (NCBI taxonomy): domain Eukaryota; kingdom Metazoa; phylum Arthropoda; class Insecta; order Hymenoptera; family Apidae; genus Apis; species Apis dorsata. The sequence goes on from NW_006263566.1 coordinate 430,591, forward strand.
TAAACATCAAATATTCAACTCAATTATACAGTAGAACGAGTCTCTTTTTATTAAATATTTTAGAAAAAAAAAAAGCAAAACTAGTATACAACGATTTCGCGAAAATCTCTGTCTCTGCATTCGCAAAAAAATTCTCTCAAATACCGGGAAAAAGAAAAACTACGAAAAATTTTTCACCACGTTCATAACATTCTTCACTTCCACCGGGTCGAAAATAATTTTCAAAAATATTTCACGTTTCGCTGATTTGTGAGAGGGACACGGAGGCGTCGAGATGAAGGTGCGCTACGAACCGCGGGCGATTAACGATGAAAAAATAGAGAATGAGATCGAGTGAATAAAAACGAGACGACTTTTGTCTTGGTTTTAAGCGATATTCTCTCTCTCTCTTTTTTTCTTTCTCTCATTATTTCACGCTGACTTCTCATTAGTTGCGTAAGATGCACTTTTTATTCTCCCTTCAGTTGCGACTTACCCTTTTGTTCACTTGTCCAAGTCACTCGACGCTATGCAATGAAACCGATTGTGTAATCATGTTTTCTGTTGGATCTCGTTCATATTTGTACTTTTTTTTTTTTTGCATCGTTCGGAATTATAT
>NW_006263566.1:431498-432219 GCF_000469605.1 Apis dorsata
TATTTAGTTATGATGTACAGATGGGAAAAATTGGTGGAAATATTTTTTGTTTTACATTGGCTGCAGACTTTTTTTTTCTATCGAACTGTAATTGATAGTGTTTCTATTGTTGATTCAAATTTTATATTATTTGTGGTCCATGTTCAGATTCAGTGAACATTCGTGTCGTAAATGTAACAGAATGTTCCATTTATCAAAAATATTTTTAAAAATATTAAATTTGCAAAAGTTTAAAATAAACTCTTAAGGAATATATTTTGAATATATTTGAGATTAAAATTCTTGGAAATCCTTTTTTTTTTGAGGATATATCTCATAAGTTCAATTTATATAAAAAATAAACTTACTATCAGACAATAAAAATTATATTTATTTTCAACGTACTATCCATTTACTCTAGAGAGCAAAACGGAAGAATTTTACTTCCAAATATCGCACACTTGTTAGAACAATTCATATCGGAATTCGAATTGACTCGACTCCAGAATTACAATTTTCAAACAAACAACTTTGAATCAACTTTAAATAAAAAAAATGTGAAAATATCAAATCAAAATGCTAAATTAAAAATTCACGGTTTGAAAATTCACTTGTAGGATTTGATGAAATACTAAAAAGTATAAATTTTCTTTAGATTTTTCTGTAACTCAATAATTCATTATTATCAATAAGTATTTCATATTTTAAATAATGTCATTTTTTTTCAACAAATATATATATA
>NW_006263566.1:432742-434149 GCF_000469605.1 Apis dorsata
AAGAGATTAAGATTTATTACTGATTTTAGTTTACGTTAAAAGGTTCAAATGTTCGAGATGGATGTTCGAAATGCGAATTCGATCTCGATTTTCAGAAGATTTTTTTCTCATCGAATCGAGAATCGATGTTCGGTAAACGATAGAGTATTACTTGGGGAACTTTTATACACCTTGCGGATGGGATTTATTTTAGGGTAAATGCGAGTTTCCAGGAACAGGATAAAATAGGGGATTTGAAAATCTGATAGGATTTAGTTAGATACATATAGACGCTTGTATGATGTTTCTAGTGCAATCCCTTTTCTTAGAATTGTTACTCTTATACACTCTGCGTTGTAAAGTAATCTTTACATTTATTTATTTATCTATATATAATGGATATATAAATCCATCAATCTTGGGTATTTAGAAAAATTGTATTCTTTAGTTTTTTTATGGAAACATTTATCCATAGTTAATTTAAACATATTATAATTTTGACATTAAATTTAGTAAAAATAAAAAATAATACATGAAAAATAATCTATTTATTTTGATTTTCTAGTTTTCGCGTCAAATAATTATAAAACGATGTTTTGAAGCATTCGAATTTCTATACTTTTATTCATCGAAAAATTTATTTGTAATCTCGAATATCAATTAATCCCATTTTTATTACTCTCAAATACAATAATTTCTAAAATATAATTACCAAACGACAAGATCGATATTCTAAAATAAATTATGGAGACACCGTACCAGTGATCAAGCACCATTTGCAATTGGCCATTTTTTTTAGCTGTCAACGATGAACGCTCGTTCGATGATTAGCCGAGCCACTCCACTCGAATCTGTCGATTCGATTGCTCGTTTTGTTTTCCACTGCGTCGGTTTATTTGCAATAAAAGGAGCGTGCACGTTAATCAGATCATTATTACCTATACATGTGTATACGGGGTGAACACATATAGGCGCACGATGTGGCTGAGGCATCGAGTGAACTTATTGCCCATTGAACCATATTGCTCCACCATACTCACTGTAACCGGTGTAGACAGGCAAAGCTCCATTGCACAAACAGAGAAGAGGCATCGGTGCACCACACATTGCGTTTCTCTGAACCCTGCCGCTTTCAGGGAAGTATTTATTCATGATTTTCCACTATAATTTCCGTCCGAGAGACTCGTGGTGGAAAGGATATCGTGCTTGCCATTTTGATTGATGACTCGAAATAGATATTTTTTATGATGGATTTTTTTTAAATATTTTTCTTCTCCCCTTTCTTTTCCATTTTGTAGAAAATTTGGATTTTGAATCTATATAACTATCTATATATAGTTTTAATTAAACTAATAAAATAGATTTTTGTGAGATTTTGTATTTTATTTCTTTTCTTCTTTTTTTTTTTTTTTTTTTAGCGGAAATGTA
>NW_006263566.1:434372-439051 GCF_000469605.1 Apis dorsata
TTTTGTATTTTTTATTATTTTCTAGTAAAAAAAAAAGAAAGAGAATTCTTCAAAATTTATAAAATTAGTAGAAAATAGAATTTCATCGATTATAATGTTAAAAATTTAACATTAATAGTATATTCAAAATAATTTAAGTTGTGAGTGTTGTGAGTTCATTATATAGAAAAAGAGTTTCTATATAATTTGAAACTTTTTATTTATAAATAAATTATATACTTCATAATTTAAAATATTCATTTATTTACCGATCAAAAATTATTTAATGAACAACGCTGCATAATTATTTATCTTGAAAATATTAATTTATTTCCCAATTTTAAATTTTGATAATTTTAAATTATCAAAATTTAATATAAATCATAAACAGAAAAAAAAAATAATATTCTCAAATTAACGTAACACTAACTTTCATTGAATTAATTTAAACATCGAGATCGAAGAGTGTGTAAATTTTTATTCAAATAGACGTACTTTAGACGTAACTTCGTTATTAAGTAGATTTACGCCTCGTAACTTACTTATGTCTAGATTCCAGGTTAGTCGAGTTAACATTTGGTTTAACTAATTGTAACATGATGTGATTAAGATATTGATACAAATCCGAGGTATGGATAATTTATAGTTTCTATAAGTTGATTAAATGGTTTCATCGTTGTTATGAGCTTTGTTAAGCGTAATTTGAGGAAAAATCCGAAGAAATTACAGATTTAATCGAGATTCAACGTATAGTGAAATTAGAACACCTTGGATCTAATTTGAACTAACGAGCATTATAATCTAGTTCCATCACAATTTTACCTTAATCTTGACCTAGACCTCGTATGGACCTAGACTGCCATATGCTACAAATCTAACCCTGACTTATCTTGCACCTGATTACGTGTTTCACTAAGATTTTAAGATTTTTTAACATATAAGAAATATTTTAAGATTATTATCCTAATTATCAAAAATTTTTATTCTTATATTTTATAAATGAATAATTAGACCATTTTTATTTGGACAATTTAGTGCTCAGATTCTTTTCAATTTTTTTTTTCATCTTATCAGCAGGAGAGTTTGAAAAATTAAAATATCTAAAATATTTTAAAAAATTTATATATGAAAGAATTTTCTTTTAAAAACTAAAAAATATTGAACATTGTAAATGATATGCAATTTACGCAATTCTATAATTTTAACGATGGAAGTTTTAAACTTATTATCTTTAATTATTTATAATTTTAATAATTTATTTATCTTTAATTATTTATAACAATTATTTATTAAAATTATTTATTAAAATTATTTATAAAAGTTCAATATTTCTAAATCTGAAAATATTTAAATCATTTTTTTTATTTTTTTTATGTTTTATTTATTTATTTATTTTTATTTATTATTTTTTTATTTATTATTTATTATATTATACAAGAACTTTTCGTCATAATATTAAATAATTTTTATAGAAAATAAATATTAAACATTCCAATAAATATAAAGTCAATAATAATTATGTGAGATAATTTCAATTTTGAAATTTAAAAAAAAAATATTGAACAAAGAGCAAAAATTATTGAAAGTGATGCGAACAAAAAAATTTCGCTTTAAAATATCTTTGTGAGAAATTAATTCCAATGAATGATTCGTCGAAATGATAGTGATATCAAACTACGGTGATGATTGTAGGTCATCGAGAAAGTGGAAGCGTGAATTGAGTCGATTCAATGGGTTCTTTTTATCCAAAGATCGTGGTATTTCATATCACTGAACAACTCGTTTCATTAACTTTCAAGTGGGCGGAAATTGTGCTTTGTGAAATATGTACAAGGAACAATGTATTGGTCTAGTTTGAAGCTTAAATCGAATTCGAAATTAAATAGAATTTCTATAAATGTTTAATATACTGTTCTAAAAGTATCTTTTGACAATAATATCTTTTATGGTATTCTTTATTTGAATTATTGTAATAAATGTTCAAACGTTTTTGTTGAATTAATATTATTCTTAAATATTTGAAATTTCACGATAAATATACAGATTTTAAAAAATTAAGTCTTGTACAATTATTTATTTCACGTTTTTTTATGAAAATGATTTTTGCTCAAGATTCTTAATCTTGTTAATTAAATCAATGATATAAAAATAGAGAAATAGAAATTTTTTAAAAATTTTTTAATATATAAAAATCAAAGATTTTAATTATAAAAAAAACAATCTCATATGAAATTTTAATTCATTATGAAAAATATAAATAATCTATAAAAGCCAATCTTCATTAAATAATTTATTCATAAACAAAAATTCTACGATATTTAGATTATTGATTTTTAATTATTATATCTCATTAAAAGCGATTACTAAAATCATCGATCAACAATATCATTTAATGCATAATTATCAAAAAAATAACAGAATTCATCGGTTCAATTTATCGAACATAAAGACGCGATATTATTCAAATAACACAGAAGTGATATTTTAACGCCATCTATGTGTATTTAATCGCACAAGTTATTTCGTTAAATTGCTCGAAGTTATCGCGATAATCAATCAATCGAGAACCAGGTGCTCGAGCATGATATTCATTTTCTGATAAATATTTCGTCTTATTCGCATCGATTGTATTCTCACGACTGAAAAATTAGCTCGAACAAATGGCCTGGAACGGATGGGATTAACCATTGTCATATCAGAATTTCTTGCCTCTGTCCAATCTCTCGATCCTTCCCTTCCTATTACGAATTCTCGAATAAAAATTTCTATTTCAGAATATTAGTTTCTTTTTTTTTCAATTCTTATCTTTCATTTATATATTTTCTATTTCGAAGAAAATTCGTTCGGAGAGAATATTTTAGATATTAGACTCGTGGTTGATTGATAAATATAATTAATTTCAATTTGAGAACAGAGGTTTTGTAATGAAATTTTTTTTATTTGGGAATTATCAATTTTTATTTTTAAAAATATTTTTAAAGTATTTTTATTATATAAAATCGTTGATAAATAGAGATTTTCAAAAAGATATTTTTTCTTTTTATTTAATTGCTATTTTTATTTTTTATTTAATTTTGTTGAAAGTCGATTAAAATTTATGGAATTATATAAAAATTTTGTAAAAAGAATTGGCAATTAAATGGATTAACACATTGTTCGTTGGTTTTTTTTATTTCTATATATTATAGAAATAAATAATTTATTTATTTCATTCGATATTTATTTCCGTACTGTAGAATTAAATACACGTTACGTATTCGTGTATTTTATAATATATAAATTATTATGAATAATTCTTTAAATATATTGTGATTTTTAATTGTATAAACCTGAACTCGAATACGAAAGATGTGCTATATAATAGCACATTTCGAAATAATTATGAGATCCTTCTATAAAATATATTATTTTCTCATATTATAAATGTTACTCTTTCAACGAATCGTTTCATTTAACCACAAAATATTCGACAATTGTTTTCATTCTTGTATTTTTCTATCCAAATTATTATCTTCGCTGTCCTGTAATAAAATTTTATTTGTTTTAATATAAAATGTAATATAATAATACAGAAATAAAATACTATAGAAATATCACGAATTAACGATAACAGCTTTCAGCAAACGTATCAAAGAAAGAAGAAACATTCGTTCAAATGATTCTCACATTAAAAATTAATCAAATCATAAATTCATATTTACCTTGATTTATCTTTGAATAAATAATAATGTTTAAATATGTATGATGTTTCTTGTCCTTCTAATAATAATAACAGTTCATTTATATATATTTCCCTATCATACTTTATTAGAATAAAAATAAATCGAAAATAAATCTATTATATGTATTAAACTAATAAAAATTAATCTAAATAATTTCACCACCGTTTCTCTAATTCCATCGATAAACACAGTCTTGAGTTATCCTTTAAATACGAGGAAAAAAAGTCCATCACCCTCAGGTATATAATTACTCGCAAGCGAGGCGAGGCAAAATTATTCGAAAATTCGCGAAAGCTCTTCAATTCTATTTCTCCACCTCCGCGTCCAATCCCATTTCTTCGATCAGAACCGTCAGATCCGGCCGGTTCCTCCCGATCGTCGCACGATAGAGATCGTCGCGACGTAGCACGGTGCCGCCTCGAGTGGAGGTCGATTGTGCTCGAGGCCAAAGGCGGCATATTTATATTTCAGAATTTTCATTGTGAATTGGTTTCTGGGCCACAGAGGAGATACCAGCTAGGTTCACTACCTATTGAAAACCGGCCGTGGACGGCCGTGAGTAGTACTGTCGTTCGATAAACGGTGTCTTTCCCGGAGCTTTCGGTTCAAAGATAAGAATCTCGGATTCGAGGTCAGCCAAGCAGTCCTCGAGGCCTTCTTTGGCCATCGGCAAATTTCGAAAGGGCGCTCGACCTCGTACGAGGTGGTGGCAACCGTGGTAGTTGGTGAGAACTGATGGTCGGGGGTGGTTACTATCCTGTGACACATGCACACAGCGCCTGTGTATACGTGGCATACAACATTCGTGTGTGTGTGTGTGTGTGTGTGTGTGTATAACATCTCTGAACGAGACTGGCACGCGATCGAGATCAATCGGTGTGGCTATGTTATGGCGACAATATCTAATATCCGAGGAGGCAGTTATTGTCAAATAGATTGCTCCTTCTCTCCTCTTTCTTTCTTTTTTTTTTTTTCTTT
>NW_006263566.1:440352-441563 GCF_000469605.1 Apis dorsata
GTTCCAACTGGCGCATCCGACCTCGTCTCTCGTGGATCGTGATGTTTTTCAGAAAGCAGAAAAATCCACGCCCTTGCGACAGGGTACACTTGGCCGACGAATAAATCAACGATTTCAAATACACACTTCTCGACTCGAACTATATTTCCAGGATGGTGGAGGGGTGGTCGACATCTCGGTTCGGAAACGGGGTTGAAAACATTTTGGTTGGCAAGATGCAGTCCCGATCTCAGACCCATGGTGGCACGGTCGATACCGAGCTACGGAGGGTGCACACCCCCAAAACAGTATCCACGTGACTAATACCGGGAATGTCCAGTCGGATATGGATAAGATAGATCGTTTATGCATAGGGTGTTCGATTTTAACGCTGAAATTATCGTCAAACTATTGATCTTTAAATATAGAATAGATATTAGAATACTAATGGTAAAATGGTAGAATGAAAATAATAGAATGACAGATTTTTTTTATAAAATGTGTAATGGTGTGGATAAGATAAATCGTTTATATGTCTTGTCTGATTTTAATTATAAAAATTATCAAATTGATAGATCTCAGATTTTTTTATAATTAATCGAGTATGCGAATTAATTTAACTGGAAGATAAATAAAAAGGATATTAAGAAATTCATAAATAATGAAACAATTGTAACATATCTGAAAATTAAATAATTTTTAAATATAAACGTAAAAATAAATAGATGTGCTAATTATACTCATCTCGTGAATCTTGAAATTTGGATCACCAATGTTTTATTGTTAACTTTTATAATTGAAATGGAAAAATATCACGTTTTCTCTTTAATAGAAAATAAATTCATATTATATATCCTATATTATTAAAATGAAAAATATCTTAACTCGTATTTAACAATTTTGAAGAAATTTTATCTATATTTAAAATCCTTTAAAATATTTCCATATTAACTTTGAAAATATTAAATGATAAATATATCCGAGGATAAAGGATTATATTTAAAAAAGCGATTAAAATTTCAGAATGAATTTTGATTATTAAAAAATTATTAAAATAATTATTAAAAAAAATTTGATAGTTAATAGAAAGATTAGTAAAAAAAAAAAAAATATTTACGTGAAAAAAGAATATTCACAAATCACCGTTCCAAGCGATAAGCTCTTTGAAAAAAAAAAAANNAGAAGAAAGAGAAGAAAAAAGAACTCGTTTCACAGGTCCGTTTTTCTGGGTC
>NW_006263566.1:441606-454970 GCF_000469605.1 Apis dorsata
GAATACCATTTCACGCGAAGGAAAACGTTTTGGGACATCCTGTTATAATTTTCAGTCTGACAAGCTTAAAACAGCGGTGCACATCCGTATGAATTCTGTCTAACTTTCTTCCATACAGGGCTTGATTCTATTCAATCTGTATATGTGGATACATTTTAGGTGATAAAAGTACGTTTTATGTGGGCTATGCGACTTTTACAAATTCATTAAAGTTTAAAACAATGAGAAAACGTATCGCTGATTTGCTATATAATATTATATAATTTATTAATATTATTTAATATTATATATATAATTCAAAAATTAGGAAAGACGATTTTAAAACAAGTATCGAGATAAGATTGCATAAAAAATATATCATACAATAAAAATATCAAATCAAAAATATAATAAAATATACGAACAGTAATCATTAATTAAAAAATCGATAAATTTTGAATTGAATTTTGAAAATTAGTTTTATTGATTTTTAATTTCCTTTATAAAATTTCAAAGTAAATAATATCTATATCACGATATAATTAATAATTGTAGAATTCATTAACAAATATCAAAAAATAATTTAATTTTTCAACTGCAAAAGAAATTCAACTTGAAACTTAAAAATTTGGAAGTTTAGAAACACGAAATTTATGATAGATTAAAATTTGTAATACGTTAAACCGTTTTAACTTCACAATATCTTGAAAAAAAAACCATATTTTTATTCGAATAAAATTCCCAACAAAAATCGTTCCTGGCACGTTTATACATATCCATTTCACGCACAATATTTCTTCTCTTTGGCTCGAACCGGTGTTCCAAAAATATGTCAACGCGCACGCCCACTTATTCAGGAACAAACTGTTCGATTCTATTTACCACCACTCGCCTATGCATCTCGCCACATGTTTCATCCAACGTTCTTTCCTTGGTATTCCTCAATCAAGCGCTTAATTCATTTAAGCCTCTCTCCTTCGTCCATCATCTCACCATTACATCCACCATGCAAATCTTCTCTCTAATGAATTATTTAAACGTATATGTTCCTCTCTTTCTCATTGCCTTGATGCACATACGCATATACGTCTCTCTTCGACGGAAACTGCGATGTTTTTCGCGTTTCCGTTTATCAAACCGTGATGGTCTTCTTGAAAGGTTACAATTTTAGAATTTACTATTATGCAAATTTCCATGGAAATTTTCTACGATTTTCTACGATTTTTTTGTAGGAACATTAGGATTTTTTATTTTTTAGAAAATGGAAAAACGAGGAGGATCAAAAATTAAAAAGGATTGATGAATGAAATACGCGAGAATGAGAATTTGTTTTCGTTGGTTTTTCGCTATGATTAGCTTTGATGAAAAATTTTGATGCAAATATAATAATACGTGAAATTTTAATTAAAAATAAGTGCGACTTTTGGCAGTTTTTTAAAATGTAACTCAAAATTCTGTGATATAAATATAAATATGAATGTGAATAATATAAGAATGTTAATATGATATTATAATATGAAATAGATAAAAAGAAAATGAATTAAATTTTTTTTTTTAACAAGGAGAAAACTGAAAATCTAAAATTTTAGTTGGACATAAAATAATTTCAATATAACGCGCATAAAACCAATAGATACAGTATATTAGATTTAAAAATAATTTAAGAAAAAATAATTTTTTTTTTTATAAATTCACACATAACGAATAAAAACTATCATTTTATTTCTTTTCATTGTATTTTTTTTCATAAAGATTTATTGGGTTTACTAGATTTTATCAGGTTTATTAGATCTTTATTTTGTATCGATTGACGAATTTATCGTCTACAAATACGTAGGTTTCATTCTTATTGGTTCTCCGTTCGAAGGTAGTTGCTTTCAGAGTTTCTTTTAGATTATTCGTTCTGGAACGATCACAATGAACAGCATGTGCGCCAAAGAAATCGATAACTCGAGCCGCGATCGGGTGACACGTGTTTTCGAGAAATTGTGTCCTCTATAAGTATAGAATTTTTGCGACTTGTTCTTATTTTCTTTTTTCAATCCTCTTCTTACTGCGTCTTTCAAATCGAGAATCTTAAATTTTTGTGTTTGTCGGATTTTAATTTAATTACGTGCAATTTGAAACAAGTGTTAAAAAATTACCACATCATTCAAAAACTAAAGTTTTTAAAAGAATCTTTTTAAAATAAATTAAAATAATTTTTTAAACTTTTAAAAAGTTTAAATTTTTTAAACTTTAAAATAATTTATAGTTACAAGGAAAAGAATATTATGAAGTAGACAAAAATTAAATTTTTTTGGACCTTTGAGTAACTTTAAAAATTATATCTTACAGAAATAGTAAAAACTGAATTTTATGAAATTATGTAATAAATCAAAAATATTTCATCGCAGTGATTTTTCATATATGGAGATATTATAGAATTCCAATTTGTTTTTTTCGAAAATTAAATGTTAAATAATACAAAAATAAATTTAATTTAATCATTATGCCAATTTATCTTTCATATCTAAGAACATCAAATAAAAAATAAAACTATCGATTAAAAAATTTTATTCTTCTTCGAAAAAATGCTTTCATACAAAATGATTGCTATTCTATCATTGTTTTTATTATTATTAATATATAAAAAAAACTTTTCTGTATTTATACATCAACATAAAATATTAAAATTCTATAATATCAAAAGGAACACTCAATTAATATATTTATTTAAAAATATATTTAAAAACACTAGCTCATGTTTGTCTTTAAAACGATATTACATACATATCCCAATAATTTTCTATTGACACATGAACAAATATACGTATCAAATATATTATAAATCTTTAAAAAATAAACAAATACAACATCTATACTTAAAAATTATGTACGTATAAAACCAATAACACCTATTGTTTTCTTTAAAGCTCGCGATATTATAAATAAAAACAAAAATCTCTGGTATCTTAATCTGCGGTCATGAAATTTAAATTCCTTGCTTTATTTGCAACAGAATCCCGATATAAGTGGCTTAATAAAAGCGATACAATAACAAAACGATAACTCAAAGACCGGATACTAAACTCATCTTTTCTTTTGCGAAGTAAATTTCTTTCCTCTTCCATTTTTCTCAATCGTGTATCACATTTATAATTTTCATTTTAGGGAAAGAGAGAATTAACAAGCGATAATGATGTTACGATAAATGATGTTTATTGGAATTGTATAATTATTAAAAAAAAAAAAGTAATCGATCTAGGTCACGGTTGTTTTCGCGGATATTACGAAAAAAAAAAAAAAAAAATCCGAGGTAAATACGGGAAAACGCGCTAGATGGATAAGCTGCAAAAATCTGTGTGTTTACGTGGAACGTGACGAATTAATTCTAAACTTTTCTTTCCCTTTTATACAGTTGCCATGGAAATGAGAACCGACATGCCGCGAAACACGAAAAGCGTCCGTCACAGAAGCTCGAAACCTCCTGGCCATTTTCCTTGTAAGTCTAAACAAAGTTACTTTGAAAAGTTGCTTGCTCCAGCATTTGTTCAATCAAGTAGTTCAGTCGTTTTAAATCGCTATTCGGCTTTATCATCGGGCGGGAAAATTTAAAACGAAATATCGCGGAATAGGGATCTAATATATGCGTGGAATATTTTGCAAAGGTTTGACTCACGAGGAGCATGGAAGGTGGGAGTGTTTCTTTTGCGATAAATTAGGTGCAAAATAAATATTTTATATTAAAATAGTCAAAGTTCTAAATTAATAGTTGTTTAAAAGTATTATGATGAGTTAATCTCTTGATTGATTTTGTGCAAAGACATGGAAGTGATTTTTATTAGAATTGCAATAAATTTTGATTGAACAATAAATTAGTTTGATACTGTTAAAAATGCTTATTGAAAATTATAAAAAAACGTTTTTAACTTTTTAATAATATTAATAATTATCAATATAAAAGTAACGAGAATAATATTAGTAAATCTGCTTTTTAAAGAATATAATTAATAATTCAATTTAATAAAAGTAATAGAATTACTCTTTAAATATATTATTAACGATTTAACATCAATGGTTAGTTATTACCAATAATATATCTATTTTATGAAAATAATATTACATACGAATCAAATTTTGAAAACGTTATCTGTTACATTTACATCGTTCCCAAATTCCCAATAATCAGAAAAACGTCTCTCCATGAAAAAGAACGAAATTCGAATCCCCTCTTACGATAAATTCACAGAAAGGCATTCTCCTCTCATATATTAATACTATTCTATCAAAAAGATATCACAAAGATATGAATCCGATAAAAACAATATATATATAACGAATTATTTGTCACAAATTTTTCTTCAAAATCAACAAATTACTCCTCCATCATCCACGTGCCAATTGTTCTTCCTCGAATTTCAATTCCATCCAATTTCCTCTAAAAAAAAAAAAAAAATTCAACGAATTTCACTTTTATTGTACCGTCGATCGAATATCTCTTTCGAAAAGAATCCATCCATTTATTTTTTCCTTGAAAAACGAAATTTCAAAAGGGCACGCGTCATCGTTCCTTGGATGGAAATTCCATTCGCATAACTCGCCCCGGCTTGACGCCATTTTTACGGTCAATATTTCCCCGCTAGACTAGATGTCACCCCTTGCCTGGCCACCCTCACCCCTTCGAACTTGCGCCATCCTCCACACGATAGCGCCACTGGCATGTTTCCAATTTTCAGGGGGTCGCCTCCTTTGTTCATAGCGTTCTGTCTGCTTTCTTGCACCCTCGTTTCGCCTCGATAAATTTATTTCGCTACCGATCTCCTCCGTGCCACCTTTCCAACCGTTCTGTGTCTCGATCCACTGAGTTCTGCCCCTGCGAGAAAGATTGATGAAAAGTAAAAGTAGCCTGAAAACCGGGTCACTTTGACACGGTATAACTAATATATTACTATGAAGTGACGCGAATCGGTAACGTTAGAATTGGTTACGTAATTCTTGAATGGATTCCATTTTCGCGAATTTTTGTGCGAAATGGAATGTTGTTATTTTTGTATATATGATTTTTTTTTTGGAACAAAGTTTGGTCATTTAAAAATTTTCTGTGAGATTTCATAGGTTGAATAGAATTCTTTTTTTTGCAAATTTCTTTTTCTTTCTCTGTTTTTTTTTTTATTTAATTTTGAGAGTTTTACTTGAAATTTGTGTGTTCAAGAGATATTCAGGTATTGGTTAGATGATTATTTTTAAAGTTAAGTATATAATAATGCAAATGGTAAAATAAATATTAATAATGTAAAAATATTTAGTTTGATTCGATGTATATTTTTTTTCGTAATTTGATCATCCGAAGATTTCATATAATAATTATTATTGATATCAGAAATATTTTAGTCATATTGAAGAAATATAACCTCAATAATTTTCTTCAATTATAAAAATAAATAAATAAATGGTAATGTTTCGTATAATTTTTCCCTTTCATGAAAAAAATTTACTTGTAATCCAACATACAATTCAATCCATTTTATACCTAATTTTCTTTTCGGCGGAATGTTTACAAAATAAATATTAATTTAATTCAATGCTCTAATAATGTATTACTGAGCGGATAAGTGGTTATGTCTCAATATTTCATCGTTATATCATCGGAAATTGTATCCGATTTGCATATATGTGTACATAGATGTTACGCAAAGAAGCGGTTATGGAATTGATGATGTAACATGGATAATTTTATCTCCCACTTACTAAAATTAATCAGATCAAAAGTTTGGAATCGTTATGGACCATTCGATCACAAATTACAGAGAATATCGATGAAATTTTTTCTTGCAATATTTTGGAAATTTTTCAATTCAAATGTATTATCAGTTCGAATTATATTTGCAATTTGTAACTTTCGAATTATTGTAAGAATTTATATTTTTCTCATTCAAAATTTTTATAGTTGTTTGATAAAATTCTTTTAGAATTTTTTTTTAAAAAGTAGATTTTCTTTTCAATTTTTTTAATTCTATACTTATGATTCTAAGTGAATCGAATTTTTATTTTCAAAAATAAACATTTTAATTTAAAAATAACATAATTTCACAAAATAAGAAAGATAATTTATCATGATATTAAGAAAAACATAAGAAAAATATAAATATATTTATTTTTGATAAATTTATTTCTTTTGATTTTTATCAACCACATAATGAGTTATTAAATTAATCCTTTTATTTCTCTAAATTTAATATATAATTCTAGATATTTTAATTAATTCGTAATAATTATCGTTAAATTTTTATAAATTTCTCGACACGATAAAGTTCTTAAAGATAAAAAAAACAAGATCCAAATAAATCTTTATAATGCATAAAATATTAAAGCCTAACGAGACTATTTAAACAATGCGTTAAACATTAAATAAAATCATTTTCCCATAATCAAACAAAGCGTGAAGTATCGCCTATCCTCTACGCTCAATCAAACAGAATTTTAATCGATCGCGAGAAAAGCCAAGGATCCAACCTCTCTGGATAAATTTTGATAGTCCTCGACAAATCGTGGGCGCGCTTGACCTTAACACTGATTGGTCGATACCTTAAAATAGCCGTGGCCGGGTATCTGATAACGGGGTTTATTTATAAATCTGACTCAACATTTTCGCGCACCACGTTTCTTCCTCGTCATCGCGCATAGGAATTCGCTTGTTATTCGTTTCAACATTAATTCCCTCTCCCCCCATTGTCCTCGTAATCGAGAGTCTCTGGAACAGGGCAATGGGAGAACATTTTTATTGATTTATCGATTCGTTCCGTAACCACAGAGAGAAACGAGACGGATAACGAAAAACGAAACAGAAGTGGTGGAAAAATATGGGGTGGAAATTAAGTATCAGATAAGAGGAACTCTTTGACTCCAATTCGATGCTGTCTCTTTAAATCTTGAAAATCCTTTTTTTCTTTCTCTTTTCTTCTGTTTCTTTTTTTTTATCGAAAATGGACGTTCCCCTCCATAACGCCCTTGGGAAATTAACGGCTTTTCGGTATGAATAGCGAATGGGACGAGCGAATGTACCTCTTGCGCCTATAATTGGAGCAAGAAAGCCGATGATTCTCGTTGCCTTTGCGCTTCCATTGTTATTTAAGTCAATGGAACGGAACAAGAGCCCACTCGATGGTAGACAAAAGAAAATTTCTGTTCGACCAGACGGATACACTTTGTCCAATAACGTTCGATGGTCACTCTCGGTTTCGCGACATAATTATAGAAGTGGGTCCTTTTCGTTGTTCTCCGGTTAATTTTGGAATCTTCGATATTTCATTGGGGCGAGATATTCGGTGTTCAGAGAGTGAAGGAATTTTATTTGTTCGAGGGTTTTACGAAGGGGAGAAGAATCGAAGGGTTGGAAGAGAAGAGATATTTAATAGTCGAGAATATAAGAGGGATGTAATGATTTCCGCTCGGAGGATTCAATTGGTACAAAGAAATCTTTGCAGTATAAACTTATACGAGGGTTTTTCGTTTGTCGAAAATAGTTTTTCTTTTTTCTTTCAGAAAATCTTCAATTTCTCTTGATTAACCTTAATTCAGGGACACATATTTTTAATTTTATTTTTTAATTAAAATTATTCTAAATAAAAAAAGGAAAAATCTGTTAAACAACTACAGAATCTTTTAAAAACTCTAATCATCATATGATAATAGTGAAGAAGTTAAATGAATATACATTTATGATATTGTGTGACGAATATTAATAAACATAAATATATAATATTAAATGCAAGATCAATCACGAATAACTTCTCTTTATTCAAAATAAAGATCCACTAAAAAAAAAATTGTAATTTCTACTAGCAATATAAATTTATTTTCTTGCACAACTAAAAACGATACTCCCAAATAAAATTGATCAAAAACTCGTCGATAAATTCTCCCTCCCCCGGAAAAATTCTTCCTTTAGCCGAAAAAACATCCCTAACTTGTCGAATCGAAAATCCATCAATCATCCCAAACCCACCGAAAAAAAACAAAAAAGAAAAAACAAAACCCTGTCAAAACCACACGACGCCTCTTCATTCCCTCGTAATCTCGTAATCGAGGACCTCGACCTTCCATTCGTCGATGGCTCTGCCATCTTCTTTCTCTCTCTCTCTTTCATCTCTCCCTGGCGGAACAGGCGGCGAAAAGAAAGCGCACGAGGGAGGAAAATCGGGGCTCGAGGAACGGGGATCGAGTTTGCGCAGTCGCGGGACCGCTCGATGTCGCGGGGGCAGTCATCGCTGAGAGCGACGAGTTTCTCGCCGCGTGTACACGTATATATCAGGAGCGTTCGTCCAGGATCATAATCGTTCGAGAGGAACGCGCACACACACGCGCGCGCATTCACGGTGAATCGCTCAAAGTGGCTCGGCCGGGATTGAAAAGTCTAAAATCCATCGGAAAAAAAGAAAAAGGGGAAAGAAATACAAGGATACATGTGGTCGATCTAATCTCGTCGTCGATCGGACCACGGATAGATTTCGAGCCAATGGCGGCTGACAACGCTCCAACGATCCGACAATTCGTCCATTCGTCCAAGTGATTCCTCCTCTCGCCACAATCTTCCACCAGTCATGAGATGGACGTGAGAGGATCCTCCTCGATCGAGGACCTCACTGAATCGCCGATCTTCATCCATCGAGAATATTCGTCGTGGAGGCAATCTCGTGGTCAATCTGGTGCATCGATCGCGGTATACGGGTCGACCGATCGTACGGGCTTCCGGGAGCGGCGTGCGGCCTCCTGAAAGGTAGCCCGCTTCCCCGATCGATCCTCGAATATGACCTTCGAGTCACGTGTGCCGCGGCGCGACACGCAAGTCACCGATACGAGTGATTCGCGAGGCGGACCGGCCATCGATCACGAAAAGAATCGCGCGCCGCGGCGGACTTTTCGACGTTGACGCTTTGGACGCGGGATATTCCCTTCCCTTCCGGAAGGACGAGATACACTGCCATTACAGGGGGCGAAAGAGAGAGAGAGAGAGAGGCAAACCATTCGAATCGATACGAGTCGAAGGAAGGAAAAGGAAGTCGTGGACTTGTGAATCTTCGAAACGAAGAATCTTCGTCTTCATGGGACGAAGAGCCTTTGAAATGGAGGGAGAAGTGATTCGAATATTGTAGATCCGTTCGTGCGGCAAGTAGAGAACGGAAGAATTCTGGAATTGGAAAGTTGACAGTGGAATAGTTTGGATGGAAGTAAGGGAGTCTGGATTTATCGGCTTGTGGTTATGTCATAGACGAATGGGAATCGCGAGAAGAGCTAAGATGGTAGACTGTAGAGTTCTGGAATGGTACCCTGTCAATAATCCCTGTGTTCCTTCAGTATTCGTCTCGACAATCGGGGAGACTGGTCTCGAGGAATCTGTCTTGTTTATCGAGGATACGGTGAGCTGTTCTTCGAGAGAATCGAGGTTAGACGTCCGTCAATGATGTCAGTTATCAAACAATTAACTATGTGACTATGCTCGATATCGATCAACAATAAGATCCGTCGAACTGTAATGTTATTTTCAAATATTCAAGTGAATATTCGAATAATCGTTTCGTTTAATTGAATAACATATCTCTATCTCTCTCTCTGAAACGATTAATCGTTTTATCGATGCGAAACCAGGTACCAATCCTATCGATCTTGCGAGGACACACGAGTTGGCAGTGAATCGTCATTAATCATTCATCGAATCGTTCATTCAACTGCTCATCAACGATGATACCAGTGTTCCAATTCTCTCGATCTGGGAAATGAACCTCTTTCTCGGACTCTTCTCCTAATAAGAGGAAAACGTTCTTTCGAGCCTCGATATCCGTCAATAATATCAGTGTTTTCAATCTATCGATCAACGGTGATAACATCACGGAGGACTCCTCGTTTAGGATTGCTCTTCTACTCTCCGCTCAATACGTCCGCCTTCGAGGAGGAATCAAGTCAATACGTCCGCTAGTCTGATCGTTCTATACGTATTCAAATCGTGAAAAAAAAAAGAATAAAATAAAGATAAAGATAAAAATAAAAAGCAGAAGAATCGTAAGATAGATAGATCGGTCGGACGATAAAGAAACGCTTGGTGATAGACGCAGAGCTTACTTACTCTACCCAGTTCAGTTTTCTACCAGTTTTTCTATTCAGAAGCTGTTAGCAATTTTACCAGTCAATTTATCGAGTTTTTCGAGGGCGAAGGGGGGGTCGGTCGAGGGGTGATCGATAATCGCAGCTTCATTTCGAAAACATCCTTGAGCGGGATTGTTCAAGGACCACGCGTTCAAATGATCGAATGAGGAATGAGGATACGACGTGGAATCGATATCATCCTTGGCCACACGCGACTTTACACACGAATAACAATAATAATAATAATAATAATAATATCTTCCAACGAAAAACAATATACGAAATAAATCGAATCGTTATTAGGATATATACGTCACGAAGAAAACGTCCAAGGATAGATTTTTATAACTTTTTGCCCGTACGAGAAGAAATAAAAGTATCCATCCAACAGCGTGGAAAGGTGGTTGTGTTGATTCCTCGCATGATCGAGTTATAGAATGTCAGAGGCTCGTTTCCACGACGCGCATGTCCAGTGCCTTGACTACCAACGGGACCGCGATATACTTTGGTCGACGTCGCGAGCCCCTAGGGTTTCGAGGGGGTGCGCTGGGGCGGAAAGTAGGAAGGGTGAAGTAGAAGAGAGAAAAAGGGAGGAGGGTATCAAAGTTCCACCGTGTACTCGCAATAAAGTAGCCGCGATAAAAAGTGAGCTCTGTCACTCGCGAGTGGACGGTGAAGCGTGGAAGACGTAAGGAGAGCGTGGAGAGCTCGTCAAAGTGGGTAAAGTTTATCTTCGAGTTGGAGTGGCAAGGGAAAGAGGGAGAAAACTTTAGGAAAAAAGGGAATATACGAAAGAGAGAGATAGATCAAACTTGCCTCGACAACGTCCGTTCTTCAAGTTAAGACAATTATTAATCATTGGCTGTGCTGTTTATTCTTCGTTCGAGTTTTAAAAAAAGTAGCGACTTAAAAAAGTAAATCTTAACCGCGAGAGAACGCAAAGAGGAGAGGACGAAAGACACGAAGGAGAAACAAGTATAAAGAGATATTTTTGCTACATTCTTTCTAGACATACACACATACGCACGCACACACATACGCACACACACACATATATACACATTGCGCGATCGATTGGAATAGATACAATTGTCAAAGAGACTGACAGATTCAAACACTCGAATCATTCTGGACGAGAGATTCGATCGAGAAATCAAGGATATACACATATTGGAAAATCAATTATAGATCGTTCGTCGTTTTCTGTCTGTACGGATGGTTCATCTATTCTCCGAACACGTGGTTTGCTCAACATGTCGTTCCGCAACATTCTGCGGAAATGCATGGACAAGACACGCCAGATAATTGGCCACGCTTTGAAGAGGTGAACTCGGTCGAACACGTGACGCCACGATGACGAGGCGCGGCAGGTGATCGTTGGCAAACAGTGAGAGGAACACTGGCGGAAGTGCGCGCGTCAAAAGTCTGCAAAGGGTCTGGAGAATGACGAAGTACGGATTGGCAAGGCTGGCACTTTGGAGGCCGAGACGTTCGGTTACCTCGCAGCCGGCTAACCAGCAGGAGAACAACCCTCTGATGTATGCCGAGAGCAGATTGTTGTATGTTGTTTGAGAGAAAGAACACTGTTGTCGCGCGTGCAGTCTGCTGCTGTGGCTTCCGTGTGGAAAGGCGTTTTGCGCTTTTGGTGTCTCTGACCAGATCAAATGTCCACTTGTATCCAGTTTCGTAATTTTTTAATAAAACTAATCCGAGATTTATTTTTTCCGTTGTCGCTTGATTCCGCTTGCACTTGTCGCGGCCAGAGCTGAACGAAATCTGGGAGGCTGGTTGAAAGATTTTAAGTTCTTTTTTTTGTTGCTCGTTTCTATATCTATTATCTCCATTGGGAGCAAGATTGGAAAATTATTTTTTAACAGAGACACGTAGTTTTAATTAGAGAGTTCGAAACAAGAATGTGGCATACTTTGAATAAAAAGTTTCGAAAAAAAATTTACTTATTCTCGGATAACTATTTTTAGAAATTCAGGATTGAATAAATTTTATATTAGCATTATATTTTGTAATAATGGATATAAGGCTGTGCGATTTGTTGAAATTTGCGCGATAAAAAAGAAAAAAAAAAGAGATGAAAGAAGAAACAATTTTGTTCGGCTCTGCCACCTTTCGATCCCCAAATTTCATCCCTTTTCCACAGCGTACGTACGCGTACACGTAACTGCGCTTTGTTTGTCGCTTTCAATGTGTCTGCAGCGTTTGAGGAACGGCGGGGAGCTGTGCAACGATCGCTATAACAGGGGCACGCTATACAAAATAATCACACGCATGTAGTGATCGCAAATGGTCACACACAGGATCAGTATTTGAATAGATGACGTTTGAACAAGAATATGGATATTTGAATACATCTCAAATTATTAAACTGGCAGCGATTTTGATTGCGATTAATAACAATAATAACAAAATCAATAATCAATCATTCAAGCAATTTTAATATACAATAAGATTATTTTATTATTATTTTTATTGTCGTTATTATTTACAAAACAAGTCAAAAGATCTTGTATATTAATAAATATGATATTTTTTAATACAAATTATATATGGAAGTTAAGAAAAGAAAATAAGATTTATTTTATATTATTTTACAGTTCAATATTTCATTATACAAGAAAATAGATCAGAGATTATAATTCAAATTTTTTCAAAAGTATTTGATCTTATAAATCACTATTATGGATTTAAATCGTCACGACAGAAAGTAATTCAATTTCTAAAATTGTCTAACGAGATTCCTATTCTCTAACAACCGATACTGATATACAATCTATTATTTCCTTTTCTAATCATCTCTTTTAATCATACTTAAGATCGCTTATTATATTCATTCCAATAATTGAAAAGACAAATATTGTATAATTATCTGACTTCTACATATAGCGACCTCTCATTTTTTTAATTCTTCAAAAAAATTAAAAGATTGAACCAAGGTTGATAAAACAAAGAAGATTAAACAGAGAAGGAACTAAGAAATATCTCGACATCAAATGAGAAAGAAAAAGAAAAAGAGAGAGAGAGAGCTTGGATAAAGCGCTTTTTCACAGGCGAAATCTGTTGATAAAGTCGCGTAATTTGTCGCGACAGCGATTGATGAGCACGTTTTATTCAGGCGCAGCACGTGCGTTGGAACATGGTGAAATCGATTACGCGGGTGCTGGACGTTCATTTGCTACCAGTTGATGGATATCGTATGCCGGAAAACAGGATTTTTGCCCTAGAATGTCACCATTTTCTCTCTCTCTCTC
>NW_006263566.1:455224-456181 GCF_000469605.1 Apis dorsata
TTTATTGTGTTGGAATTGGAGGATTCGAAGCTTAAAATTTAGAATTTTTAGAAGATTTCGATATTTTTAATTTTATGGAAATTCGAAATTTGATAATTTTCATTCTGAAATGATTTGTAATTTTTTAAATTTGATAAGACTGTGAAATTTATTGTTTTTCAGAGAAATAATAATAGAAATAATATGCGAAAAATTTTAACACACAAGAAGTAGGAAGTTATTCAACTTAATTATTCATATAATTATTCATATTTATTTTATTATAATTTCGATTTTATATATCATATTATCTATTTTATGGTTTACTTTTAGATGAATTAATTTGGCTTATACTCTTATCATCTGCTTATAACTCAATAATTAATACTTAAGGACATAAGAATTAGATTTTTAAGAAATTTTTCAAATTTAAAGATTATTCATTTCTTTTTCTAATAAATATTTATTTTATAATTATAATAGATACAATTTCAAATCTGCAAAATTAAAAAGTAAGCTTAATCTATAATACAAAGTACAAAAAATCATGCATTTCTTGGATATTATAAATAATCTATAAAATTAATAGTTATAAGGTAGATCGGTATGTACTATAATTGAGCTATAGTCGAAGGACGTTTTACGAGTTATCTTTTTTTATTTATATCTTGACTAAAACGTGGTTATATTAAAGGTTAAATGTGAAAAATGAACGAAAACGAAACTTTCTTCATTTCCTTTTTTAATTATTTAATTCTATTCTTTCTACCTAGAGAATTCGATATTACAATTTTATACAAAGGATCGTGTTTCATCAAAATTCATCAAAATAAATTAAGCCTAATTTTTAAGATAGGATATATAATTCCTAATGGAACCCTACCCAAATAGATTTCACGATAGTTACATTAGAATAATTATAGTCCTACAACCCTTGTAAAAATTATTTTGAGATATATTATCTTTAAAAAAAAAAAA